>NW_008329324.1:47770-64536 GCF_000622305.1 Nannospalax galili | reverse complement strand
TTCTCTCTCTCTTTCTCTCTCTCTCTCTCTCTCTCTCTCTCTCTCTCACACACACACACACACACACAGACACACACACATGTAATAAAAAGTAAGGTGAAGAAGCAGTTGGAGAAGACACCTGATTTTGACCTCTGGCATCCTGTGCTGTGTTAGAATCTGAAATGGACTTCCCCCAGGCCTCAAGAGACTCAAGACCTCCATTGAAAAGCCTAATGTCTCCTCCTTGAGGGGTCTGCTCAGCTGCTTCTCCTCCACCCCAGCCCTAAACAAGGCCTTTCTGTGGACTGCCCAGACATTTGGACACTACCAAACAGCTAGGCTGGGGCCTGCTTCCTTCTTGTAAGAGGCTCTTTGCTGGCCTCATCGAGACAAGGAGCCCATTGTAGTGGAGGCAGAGTGGGTCAGGTTGGATGACTTTCTTCATGCTCTCTTCCCCCCAGGCAACATTTAAAGGCTGGATGGACATTATGTATGCAGCTGTGGACTCCAGAGGGGTAAGTTACCATCAGCTTCTCCCAACAAAACAGTCACCAGACCTCCTGGCTTCTTGGCTTAAAAGCCCAGCCTTCAAGGGCAAGATTCTCTTGGATCAACTTGGGGTTCAGCCTCTTGGAATGTCCAGGCCTGGCTCGAACAAAGCTGTCTGATCGCTCATGGAGCCCCCACATTCTTAAATGTGTTCCAAATGAAACTCATTGCAATTACCCCACTCTTACCAGGAGAACCAGAAGGAAGCATCGGTAATACAGATCAAGTTTTTGATCCTTGTTCCCCACCTAGTCACACTGATAATTCAGTGAAGACTGGGAAGAGGCCCCAGTGTCACCCAGTATAACCCAACCTTCCATTGGCCCAGCAGCTGCAGCACACTGACATGGGATCAGCGCTGAGCCTAGCATGCCAGCTGTTCTTGCCTCCCAACATCCTCTCCCCTCACATCTATCCGCCCCAACTCTGTGATCACAGCCACACACACCTGGGCTGGTGACCTTTCAGATACACCCTCTCCCCTGTGGAACGGCCCCTGCCACCGCCACATCCCTACCTATCTGACCCTCCCTGTCCGATTTCTCCCCTGCAGTATGAGGAGCAACCGCAGTGGGAGTACAACCTCTACATGTACATCTACTTTGTTGTTTTCATCATCTTTGGCTCCTTCTTCACGCTGAACCTGTTCATTGGTGTCATCATCGATAACTTCAACCAACAGAAGAAAAAGATACGTAGAGCCCTGGTTCCCCCTGGGCTAGGGAGGGCAGAGGAGGACAGGGTACCAGGGGCCCCATCTCACCTACTCTCTTGGGAATGGTCCTCCTATTTCTCCTGATAGAATCAGGTGGGGAGGGGTGTGTCCATGGCCATGAAGAATGGAAGGAAGGACTTTGTCGGGGGGGCCCTGTGCCTGCCTTCATTTAGCTGAGACATGAGACTCCTGAGATGTCTAGGTGAAAGTTGGGACGATTCACCTGGTCTAAGATCAGGGTTCATGGGGTGGAGCTGTGTAGAGGCCCAAGGTCACCCTGGATCTCAACCAGAGAATACAAGATTAGGCTGCAGCCAAACCAGATAGGTAGAGATGCCCAGGCCTGGCTGAGCTGGACCAGGGAGAGGATCAGGTGGACACTGGATCTTCAGACTACAAACCAAAGGGACTTACCAGGTATTAGGGCATGGACCCTGAAAAGGCAGATTTGGGGAAGAATCTCCAAATCCAGCTTTGGGACAGGTAGTAACAAAGTAGTTGAGCCTGTTGCCCTCGTTCAGGAGGCAAAAATCCCTATGTCTTCCATGTTGGGATTCCAAGAACCCCAAAATGATCCTGGTGCTATCTCTCTATACTTAGGGGGTCAGGACATCTTCATGACAGAGGAACAGAAGAAATACTACAATGCCATGAAGAAGCTGGGCTCCAAGAAGCCCCAGAAACCCATCCCTCGGCCCCTGGTGAGCTAGGCTCTCTGGCAGAGTGGGGAGGATCTTCTCAGGGGTCATGGGATCCTGCCTCACAGCCATCCATCAGGAGCTCTTCACAGTTTTCTGTCCAGCTGAGAGGTGCTCTCTCAGATGACTCACCCATACAGAGGTCTCAGGCTCGCACAGCTAATGGGGAAGGCACCAGAGGCTGTAGCATCTAGCAGAAACTGTGTATTCTCATAGGAACTCTTCTGCTTCCAGTGAGCCCTCCATCCTTTCAAGGGTGCAGGTTCTTTCCAGGGAGAGTAGGCAGCTTGCATAGCCCCATTCCCACTCATAGTCTCATCCTGAGAACACTGGGGGTCAGAAGGATCCCTTCATGAGCAGAGCCAGAATGGGTGCTAGGCTCTCAACCAGCCTGGCTTCCTTAACCTCAGCAAGGCAGTCTTCTAAAAGTGGAATGGGGAGCTGAGTGTGCCTGTAATTTCAGTACTCAGGAGCAGAGGCAGGAGAATCACTCTAAGTTGAAGGCCAGCCTAGACTTCAGAGTGAGTTTCAGGACAGCCAGAGCTATATAGAGAGACCCTATCTTAAAAACAAACAAAAAGTGGGATGAGGGAATATTCAAAGTAAGTAACTAAGATAACCTAAACCACTAGCTAATTAGTGGCAGGCCCAGTTTTTCCAACCCTTTCATTTGATTCTTCCCTATTCATCCTGTTCTCTCCTAGGTTAGATTAGGGGTGTGTGTGCATGCACACTTATTTGTAAGTCTGTCTCTTCTCCAAATAATCTCAACTCCTTTACAGTTAAAGACACATAGGGGGATGGAGAGATGGCTCAGTGGTTAAGAGCACTTGCTGTTCTTGCAAAGGACAGAAATTCAGTTGCCAGCACCCACATCAAGTGACTCACAACTGCCTATAACTCCAGCTCCAGGGGAACTGACGCCCTCTTCTGGACTCTGCAGGTGCATGTACCAACACACAGACACACACATAAACAAATTATTAAAAATAAAAGAATTGAGGCTGGCGAGCCATCTGGCTCAGTGGTTAAGAACACTTGCTGTTCTTCCAGAGACCAGGGTTCAATTCCCAGCACCCACATGGCAGCTAACGACTGTCCATAACTCCAGTTCCGGGGCTCCAACACCCTCTTCTGGCCTCTACAGGCATTGCACACCCATGGTGCACTTACCTACATTCATACACATAAAAATAATAAGTAAATAAAAAATAAAATACACTTAGATATAAAATAATTTTATGGGGCTGGAGAGATGGCTCAGCAGTTAAGAGCACTGACTGCTCTTGCAGAGAACCTGGGTTTGGTTCCCAGCACCCACATGATGACTAACAACCGTCCATAACTGTGATTCTAAGGTATCCGACATCCTCTTCTGACCTCTGCGGGCATTGCATGACACAGGTGCACTTACATATGTGCAGGTATTACATGCATACACATAAAATAATTTTATGTGGTAGATTAAATCACATTAATTCCACAGAAAGCATTAATAGAGAAAATATATTAATTTGAAGGCTGATACAATTGCTGGGATTAAAGTTTAAATTTGACCTTGAGCCTTTAGACTATGAAACCAAAGAGCAGACAGCAGCAAGTGTGCTAAGGAGACCCAGGAAAAGAGACGTCTCTACCTGAAGGCCCATCAGGATAGCCTGGTGGAAGAGGGAGCCTTAGGGCTGGGCCTCAACCCCTTGGGATATGCAGGTAGGAGAGGCAGCTGGCTTCCTCCTCTGCATGTGCCCTTCAGTTGTGGGTGCTAAAGCCTCCAAAAGGGTGAGAAGGAGACATGTGGTCTAGGCTGAGAAGCAGCAAAGGGGGCTTGCTGGCTCTTCTGAGGTCCCTGCTGTAATGAGTGAGCCCATGTGCCCTTCCTTTCAGAATAAATACCAGGGCTTCATATTCGACATTGTGACCAAGCAGGCCTTCGACGTCACCATCATGTTCCTTATCTGTTTGAATATGGTGACCATGATGGTAGAGACAGATGACCAGAGCCCTGAGAAGGTCAACATCTTGGCCAAGATCAACCTGCTCTTCGTGGCCATCTTCACAGGCGAATGCATTGTCAAGATGGCTGCCCTGCGCCACTATTACTTCACCAACAGCTGGAACATCTTTGACTTCGTGGTTGTCATCCTCTCCATCGTGGGTGGGTATACAAGTCAGCTGAACACAGAAGCTCTCCCCACACCAGGGCCCTGCTGCAGCCCTCCATTCTCTACTCAATGCCAAGTGTAAACCTAGGCTCCCCCCACTTTTCCCCCATATTCCTTACCTCTCTTTTCCTCTCCAACACATGCATACTCATGAGCACATACCTATACATCCCTCCAAAGACAGCTTGTATTAGGAAAGCCCACTCAGGTCAAAGGGGCCCATCTGGCAGAGAACCCAGCATCCCATCCTGACCCTACCCTCCAGAGAACCCTGGGACACAGCTCTGTTGCTTCTCAGAGAGCTTAAAGGATGAGGCCAGAAAAATAAATGGGCACTGTGGAGGTGCCTGCCCTACAAAGGAAAGCTTGCACACTAGGTTGAAGGAATAGGAGGTAAGTTGAGTCCCCAAGAATGAGGGGTAAATAGCCTGATAATGTTGAAGATGGCCATCATCTCTTGGACATAGAAAATTCTAAAATCTAGCTACCAAAATGTGTGTTGGCCTCTTGCAGAATTCACCTTGTAAAGTGAGCACTGAGGAGGGACAGCACAGACAGGATCCTCCCCATGTTTGTCTAGCCCCAGATCCCACATTCTTAGATGTGATTCATGTACCATAAAATTCAGAGAAAGTTAACTTAAAATTCACTTGATAGTGTAAAACCTGTGGGTTTCAATAGTATCATGCGTCACTTAACACCTGGGATGTGTTCTGAAAAATGTGTCATTAGGCAATTTCATCATTTTGTGAGCATCACAGAATTTACCTAACACAAACTAAGACAGCTACAGGGTCATTGGGCAATATAATCCTGTAGAACCATTGTCATGTTATATGATCATTGCCTTGAAGGTCATTATGTGCTACATGGCTGGATTATCACAGCTGGGCACCCATCGCCACTATCTAATGTTAGAATTCTTTCTTCCTCACCCCCAAGAGAAACTCTGCTCACTTGATAGTCCCTCTCCATGTCTACTCTCCCTCAGTACCTGACAACCATTCATCTGAAACTTTCAAGAATGGCCAAACCATTTTTCCAAAATGACTGCACCATTTTGTACACTCACCATCGGTGATGAGAGTTACCATTAGTCCACCTGCTCACCAACGCCTGTGACCTGTTTTCTATAATGAGTCTACCCTTCCTGGTGGGTATGAGGTGCCATCTCATTCAGGTTTGGGTTTCTAACTCTCTGGTGGCTCACGGTGCCAAATAACTTTTTGTGTGCTTATTGATCATTTGTTGATTTCCCCTAAAGAAATCACTATTCAAATCCTTTGCTCGGTTTTAAAGTTGGGGTATTTATCTTTTTATTGGCAATCTGCAAGAGTCCATCTATTTTAGGATACTAATCCCTTATCAGATATGTGACTTGAGAGTAGTTCCTCCCCCTCCATGCTGCTTTTATCTCTTGGTAGAGCCTGTTAAAACCCAAGTGTTTAAAAAAAAAAAAAAAAAAAAAAAACGTTTTTAATTTTGATGAAGGCTAATTTTGACCTAGATCTTTTTCTCTGCTGCTATGGCCAGAGCCAAAATACTTGCCCCCCCTCCCCCATCCCCATGAGTAATTCTGCCTCTGGAGTCACCTGACTTTTGTCTTTCTGCCATAGACATCTTTGGCCTCTGGTGAACCAGAAAGACGCTAAGGCAGGAACTGCTATCGCTGCAGTGATGGGCAGGTGGTTAGAAGGATGGGGTAAGGTCAGGAATGCCCTGAGGCCCCTAGTGGAGGTGAGGGTGACAGTCTGTCCCATGGGGCTAGAGAGGAGTGTTAGGGGATACTGAATGTGAACAGCCAGAGTGGACCACTGAGGAAAAGTCTCAAAGGCTTCGGGAGGTACATCATGTACTGCAGGATCACCTGCTGAGCCCAGTGCTGGGCTGTCCCAGAGTGTGGCTAAGAGGTCACCCACCTTGGAGCCAGAGTGTCTAGGTCTCATCCCAGCTTCTCACTTAGGTGGCAATCTGAGTAAGTTACCTCACCTCTCAGTTTCCTCTTCTGGAAAGGGAAGATGATGCTCTCAGCTCACTTTCCCAGGGTAATGGTAAGTCTAAAGGAAATAATGGCTACAAAGTGCTCTGTCCTGCGCCCTCTTGACACATGTCAGCCAGCACCATCATTATGATATGAGGAGTTAGGAAAGGTCCTTTGAACCCATTGGAGGCAAGTTTATTTCACTCTTTCTCCTGTAGTTTATATCTGTGTTCCTTAAAGTTCCAAACCCAGGTGGTCACTAGAGATCCCAAGGTGGAAAAGCCCTAGAAGGAAACAGAGTTGAAGAGTAATAGGAACCATCACAGAGAGGCCAAGACAAGACCCTGAGCCTTGGCCTGGTGTGGACAGCACCAAACCTGTACCATTGTTTCTTGGCCTTTGGTGTGTACCTATAACACCTGAGTTTGTTAAGAGGAAATGGGCTTGGGTGGAGCTGAGAGTTTTGCATTTCCAATAAGCCTCTAGGAGATCCAAAAGCTGCTGGTCCTTAGACCACTCTATAAGCCGTAAAGTACCCAAAGACCTGCGCACTGGTCCTTGCTGGGTTGCTAAAGTGCTGAGTCCCCTCTGGTCTTAGAACCAAGTATAGAAGATGGCCTGGTACACTTACATTGTGCTGGTATGTCCTGAGAATTAGAATAATGAGGCTAAGAAGGCACTTTGCAAAGGATGTGGGTCTTCATCTTCTGGGTCATAGGGAGAGGAGGCTACATCCTGGCATGTACTATTCACCTGGTCTTGTGCAACAGTCTTCTATACAGAGACAACAACCCCAATGAAGCTGGTCAGAAAGGAGGGCAGGGGTGCCATGGGTGGCCACAGTCTCAGTTGTCTCCCACAGGCACTGTCCTCTCTGACATCATCCAGAAGTATTTCTTCTCCCCGACCCTCTTCCGAGTCATCCGCCTGGCCCGAATCGGCCGCATCCTCAGGCTTATCCGTGGGGCCAAGGGGATCCGCACATTGCTCTTTGCCCTCATGATGTCCCTGCCCGCCCTCTTCAACATCGGGCTCCTGCTGTTTCTCGTCATGTTCATCTACTCTATCTTCGGCATGGCCAATTTTGCTTACGTCAAGTGGGAAGCAGGCATCGATGACATGTTCAACTTCCAGACCTTTGGCAACAGCATGCTGTGCCTCTTCCAGATCACCACATCAGCTGGCTGGGATGGCCTCCTCAGTCCCATCCTCAACACAGGACCCCCTTACTGTGACCCCAATGTGCCCAACAGCAATGACTCCCGGGGAAACTGTGGGAGCCCAGCAGTGGGCATCCTCTTCTTCACCACCTACATAATCATCTCCTTCCTCATCGTGGTCAATATGTACATTGCCATCATCCTAGAGAACTTCAGCGTGGCCACAGAGGAGAGCACTGAGCCCCTAAGCGAGGATGACTTTGACATGTTCTATGAGATCTGGGAGAAGTTCGATCCAGAGGCCACTCAGTTCATTGAGTATTTGGCCCTGTCTGACTTTGCTGATGCCCTGTCTGAGCCTCTCCGTATAGCCAAGCCCAACCAGATAAGCCTCATCAACATGGACCTGCCCATGGTAAGTGGGGACCGTATCCACTGTATGGACATCCTGTTTGCCTTCACTAAGAGGGTGCTGGGGGAATCTGGGGAGATGGATGCCCTAAAGATCCAAATGGAGGAGAAGTTTATGGCAGCCAACCCATCCAAGATCTCCTACGAGCCCATCACTACCACCCTCCGGCGCAAGCATGAGGAGGTATCTGCTACCGTCATCCAACGGGCCTTCCGGAGGCACCTGCTGCAGCGCTCAGTGAAACATGCTTCCTTCCTCTACCGCCAGCAAGCAGGCAGCAGCGGCCTGTCAGATGAGGACGCCCCAGAGCGGGAAGGCCTCATTGCCTACATGATGAATGAAAACTTCTCCCGGCACAGTGGCCCACCCTCCAGCTCCTCCATCTCCTCCACATCCTTCCCCCCCTCCTACGACAGCATCACGAGGGCCACCAGCGATAACCTCCCTGTGCGTGCATCTGACTACAGCCGCAGTGAAGATCTCGCCGACTTCCCTCCATCCCCAGACAGGGACCGTGAGTCTATAGTATGAGACTGGCTTCAGCTGGCCAGGACACACCCTGTTGCATCCTGACAAACCTGAATGTAGTCAAAACCAGCGCCAGCTGGGGCCTACCTGGCTGTGGGCTTTGGAGGTAACAGAAGAGCCTCAGTCCTGAGGATCTACACGGCAGAGTTCTGTGGCATGGCATTGAAGCCAGAAGCAGCTAAAGGAACCCCTGTCTGTGGAAGCCTGTCCCTGAAGCTCAGACACATCCTAGTAGCCTGGTCTGCTCAGGCAGCAAGCACCCTGCAGCTCTGAACAGCAACTCCATCCCAGCCACTGAAGCAAAATACAAACCTGAGCCCATACATGTCGTGACTGGGGCATTCATAAATTTATTATATTTGATATTTTTTTACCTGAGCAAAGAACATTTTTTTCCATGAACATCCGCAGCAGTTCACACTGCCCCCTCTTAACCCTGAACAAGCATATCTGTGGAGCTGCTGAACTCTGCCCTCAAAGCCAAAGTGGGATCCTGTGTGGCTTCCCCAGGCGTTCGTGACCAGAGAGGAACAAGGCTTCCACCACTAGGGCTGAGGTGCCAGGAAGGCTGAAGGTCCTCGCTCACACATGTGTGCACACACTCCTCATACACAGAGACCAGACGAAGGCCACAGGAGCCCAGGCTCCCCTCAGGCAAGTGTTTGGAAAGGAGACAGGCCTTTCCTCCCAGCCCACGTGCTTGGGGTTCTTCCAATGGGTTCATTCTAGGCTCCTGTTGTCCCCAGGGTTCCATTTTCCTCTTTTTATTCAGGCTGCGCCAAGGTCAGTGCTACAAAAATAAAAAACTTCCAGAAGAGCAGCCCAGGTCACAGAGACTGAAACTGCCCTTTCTTCTCTCCTAAGAGTATTAATATTGGAGCCCAAAGGAGCCAGCCCCGCTAACAACCAGGCACACCTGGAACCTGGCAGTCCCTCTCCACAGGCCAATGGATGAGAAGGCTGCTCCATGTGGGCTGTTGAACTGCGCCCAGCCATGGTGGCCACACAGCCCAGCTGGCCAAAAGAAGTGGTCTCCATTTCCAAAGCTGCCCTGGATCTCTCTCCCTCTGACCACATGGGGATGGGATCCCCATAGGGGATCCAGCTCTACAGACACAGTGTGTAGAAGTGGGAGGGCAGCATGGTCCTGGCTAAGAAAGGCCCTGGATGGTCAGGTCTGATTCTACACCCTGGAGGGAACCATGCATCCCATTGTGAAAGGAGGTAATGAGGCATTGGGGCTCAGCCCAGAGCCTAGGGATGCCCACATGTAGGACTCCTGAGGGCAGGGACCTGGCCATCCCAGGAGTCTTCTGAGAAGGCTTTTTCAGGGAAAAAATACTTTTACTAGTCCAATGCTCCCCACTGACCTCTTCAGCTGCTGACAATCCTATTTAGCATATGCAATTCTTTTAATGTAGAGAACTGTCACCCCTGAGGTGACAGGATTAGCTGGTGGAGTCTGAGCAGGCAGGGACTCAACTCGGCTGCCCAATTCTAGCTCTCCAGCAGAGCCACCCTCAGCCAGGGGGCACCCACCTCACAGGCCACCTCAGTCTCGCCTGCCCACCGCAGGCTGGCTGCTCCTAACCTACCTCGCCGGCTTTCAGAGGGCTGGACGTTCACGACGCTCGTGGCAGTGCTGAAGGGGGGCACTGTCGGCGAGTAAAGTATTATGTTTCTTCTTGTCACCTCAGTTCCCTTGGTGGCAACCAGCCCCCATCCCACCCATCCCTGGACACGTCTCCAATTTCCCATTGGGGGGCTTGGTTTTAACTGTCCCAGTGACACTTCTCCAAGTGGAAATCTTATTTTTGTAGATCTGTGCTTTGCTCTCAAGGCTTGGAGAGGTGTGTGTCCCGCCCTGGCACTCACCACCAGCTGCACAAGGTAGGAATGTGCCCTGGGGCTGGCTGGGCTGCTATCCCAGCTGGCCGGAAGGAGACTGTGGTTTGGAGTGTGTGGACAGCCCCGGAGCCTTGAGACAGGTGGCCGGGGCTGGCTGCAGACGGAATGGCTGAGGACAGGAGCAAGCTAGCCCCGACTCCTTGGCTCAGCATGGCTCCTTTTTCTAGAACTGCACAGTGATGGACAGGAGGGAAGAAGAAAATAGAAACAAGGAAGGAAAGATGTGCGTACATGTCAGGTGTTGTCTGAAAAAAATTAGCACTTCTCACCAAACTTCGTGTATAAATAAAATACATTATTTTTCAAATGAATCAATAAATGGCTTACATGACCTGGTCTAGGCTCTGTTCCTTTTTTATATATTTTTATTTTATGTGTATGCATGTATTGCCTGCGTGTAGGTAAGTGCACCCATGTTGTGCAATGCCCACAGAGGGCAGAAGAGGCTGTCGGGTCCCCTGGAACTGGAGTTACAGTTGTTAGCTGCCATGTGGGTACTGGGATTTGAACCCAGGTCTTCTGCAAGAACAGTCAGCGTCTTTAACTGCTGAGCCATCTCTCCAGCCCTAGGCTCTGTTCTTATGTTGAGATTTGTGGGGGTAGTAGCAGAGGCCCAAGGAGGCTGAGAGGGGGTTTTGGCCTGAGCGGGTCTAGAGACCAGTGGTGGTGGGTGCTGGGAGGGAAAGTCCAGGAATCAGGAATGACTTCAGGTTGTCTGTCCTGGAGAATGGATGGAAGCATGGACCCAACCTGAATAAGTTGGGGTGCAGACAGAGAATACCTAGGCCCTTCCTTGAGGACCCCCAACCCTCCCCATCCCTTCCCTCCACCCATGCCAGAGACAGCTCCAGGGCAGGATCACTAGCTGCCCTGGACCTGAGACATCTGACACCAGCCTCCCATCTTCCCCTCCCCTCTTTCCTCAGTCCTCTGTGGCTCCTTGTCACCAGCACAGCACACGCCATGTGCTCTGCCAAGTCTTCTTGTGGCTGGGCACAGCAGCACTTCATCTGCACGGCTCTGAAGCATTTACCTCGGTGCACAGCGGGTAGCCCCCTCCCCTTGCTTGAAGTTGCCCTTTCCAGTCTTTTCACGAGCTTCCTTCTTTGCTTGAAAATTTTTTAATTGTGGTAAAATACAAATAGCATTGAACTTACCACCTTAACCGTGGAAAGTGCAGTTTGGTGATAACTCAATATCTTGACAACCATCCACTACCCATCTCCAGAACTCTCTCCATCTTATAGAACTGAACACCTAGAAAGCCCAAACTCCTCAGTCCTCTCCCTGGCCCACTCTGCTGTCTCCATGACTTTGACTATTCTGGGTGCCTTGCAATTGGGGTCCTCAGTATTTACCTCTTTTTTTCTTAATTTATTCTTTCACAAACTCATAATGTACTTTGATCATGTGTCATAGCCCCCATTAGCCTCTTATCCGTCTCCCCCTCCCACTGAAACCCTTCTTGCCAAGTCTCCCTCCTACTCCCGTCCTTTGCATGGGCAGGAGTGTGCACATGCCTCACTGCATTTAATTAGAGTTGCTTACATGAGTATAGGTGTGAGGTTACTTGAGCAAGGGCAACTTGCTGGTGGCAACACCACTTAAGAATCTGTATTTGTCTTTTTTGGACTGGCTTACTTCACTAAGCATGTCTCATGCCACAGCATGTATCAGAATTTCTTTTTAAGGCTGAATAATACTCCACTCACATATCACCACATTTTATTTATCCATTCATTCACCAATAAACATGGGTTGCTTCCAGGTTTTAGCTGCTATGAACAGTGATGCTATGACTCTCAGTGTACACATACATACCTCTAAGAGATCCTGTTTTCAATTCTTTTGGATATATACCCAGAAGTGGAATTGCTGGATCATATAGTAATTCTATTTTGTGTGTATGTCTTTCAAGAAACAGCCATGCTATTTTCCACAGAGACTGTAGTTTTCCATTCCTACATCTCTACATTGTGTGTGTGCTCACACTGATGTCTGTGAATGCAGGCACTCTTGTGCCATGGTACGAAATGGTCATGGTACACATGCGGAAGTTGTAAGACAACCTTGGACGTCAGTCCTCACCTTCCACCTTGTTGTCAAACAGGGTCTCTTGTTGTTAATCAATGGAATACACCAGGCTAACTGACCCACAAGCTTCCAGGAGTCTCCCATTTCTACCTCCTGTCTCACCACAGAAGCAAATGTACACTGCTGCACTCAGCTTTACATGGGTTTGCGGGATTTGAACCCAGGTCCTCACGCTTGCATGGCAACACTTTATTCACTGAGCCATCTCCCCAGCCCTGTTTTGTTTTGTTTTTTTAAATAGTAACCATTCTGAGTATGAGATGGTATCTCACTATAGTTTTCATTTACACTTCCCCCATAATTAGTGATGTTGAACATCTTTAATGTGCCTATTAGCCATTTATATAGCTGCTTCTTTTTTACATATAAATCTTAAACACCAAGATCATATATGACATCTTTGAAGACATGCCTATCAAGTCAAATATCTGCCTATCTTTTAATTAGGGTTTTTTCTCTGTCCTTTATATTGTCTTTTCACTCTTGTTATTGTCTTTGGATACACGAAATTTTCTTATTTCTCTCAAGTCCCATGTGTCTGAGTTTGTTCATTTGGTTGGTTGGTTAGTCTGGTTTTTCTCCCTTGCTGCCCTGCCTCTTCCTGGCTTCTAACTGTGCCTTTCCAGCCTCGTTGAGGAGCATATTCTCCAGAGTGTGACCCAACGTTAAAGTTCTTCAGTTCTTTGCCATGAGCCTGAGCCTATCTGCTGAGCCCCACCCAGGTCAGCATATTCAGTAGCTTACTTTGGGAATCTCCAGAGCTTTCTATGCTGAATTCCCCCACCTCACCCCAAACCCACCAATGCCATCTTCAGTGCCAACCCTTGACACCACCAGTCCAAGTCCTGAGGAAGCCACCTCCTTAGTGACTCTGAAATCCTATTGTTTAGTTCTACCCTGTCCCCCTTCCAGGTTGGAGTCCATATCTTGCCTCTTGGAGACAACTAGGCAGTTCCTTCTCTAACCTTGTCTACTCCAAATTCTTCCCTCGGTAGCCATGGTGGTATTTTAATCCAAGATAACTACCCCCTGGATAAGGCTGCTCAGTGGCATCCTGTTGCCTCAGGATCAAGGCAAACCGTCCCAGGCCTCCATCCCTGCCAACCTCTGTAACCACATCTCTCCAGCCCCCAAGGCTCCAGGCTCTCCCTCCTCAGCCTCACCAGCTGCTGCTCCCTCTATCCAGAATATTCTTTGCTTTTCTGCTCAGGGCAGGGCTCTCCTGAATGTTCCTTCTCTGGGAACCTTCCCAGACATGGCACAGCCCCTTCCCTACCACTGACTCCACTCCTGGAACCTTCCATCACCGCAACCCTCTTCACAAATGCCTGCGAACACAACCCTGATATAACAGAAACCTGTCTTGTTGCCCTCACCACCATGTTCAGCCTCATTCAGTGGTCTCCTCCTTGGCCCTGGGTGAGGACAGGCAGAGCCCATGGCTTTTCTGCTTGGGGAACAGAACAGTAGCCTATCGTCACTTTTCCCATATACACAGTCTCTGTCTGACATGAGCATGTCCAATGATAGGAGCAGACAGAGTGCCTGGGTGGGTGGCTTCTCCAGACCTGGTAGATGGTTAGGGGATACCTCTGTGAGCTGTATCCTAAGAGATGCCCTCTTTTCCAGGATCCCTGGTGATCTTTTCCCTTGTCCATAGGCACCCAGGGGTCCACCCAGCCTCCTCCTGCCAAGACTCATCCCTCCAGGCAGCCCTGCTGTAGTGATCCATCCTGGCTCTCTGCTTGCCCACCCTGGGTCTGTGGGAAACCTCTGGGCAGCTGTCTAGAGTCTAGATAGGGGCCAAGCCCTGACAGCAGCAGCACACTGCAGCGCCAACCACAGCAGGGTTCCTGCAGGTTCCTGCAGTTTCCTCCAGGCTCCTGCAGCCGGTGTCATCCACACACTAGAGCTTTCTGAGGCCCAGCAAGGCCCCATCCAAGTTGTTGACAGCTCTCAGGTCTCTGAAAAGCCTCCTGAAGTTCTTTGGCAGGCCTATGTTTAAAAGGTAGCAAACATCTGCCTCCCAGGCCCTTCCCCAAGAGAAGGCCTCAGAGTCCTGGAAACAACACTATAATAGCTCTCAAAGAAACTTGCTCACGGATGCCCTCAGCTTCTCACCTCTCAGACCTTGACAAGGCTATGATGTCTGTTCAGTGCCATTTCCCTTGTAAATAATCCCCATGTGAAAGACAAGTGATTTGATACCCTGAAATTCTTGATGTCAGTCCCTTGGTCACCTTCTGAATCATCTTTCCCCAATCAGACTAGAGGCCTTTCAAAGCTCAGGATACATTCCAGCATAGTAGGCCACAACCAGCCTCTTGTAATATTTTATTTATTATTATATTTTTATTTTATATGTGTGAGTATATTGCCTTCATGTATGTAAGTGCACCTGTGTCATGCAATGCCCACAGAGGAAGCCTCCTGAAGTTCTTTGGCAGGCCTATGTTTAAAAGGTAGCAAACATCTGCCTCCCAGGCCCTTCCCCAAGAGAAGGCCTCAGAGTCCTGGAAACAACACTATAATAGCTCTCAAAGAAACTTGCTCACGGATGCCCTCAGCTTCTCACCTCTCAGACCTTGACAAGGCTATGATGTCTGTTCAGTGCCATTTCCCTTGTAAATAATCCCCATGTGAAAGACAAGTGATTTGATACCCTGAAATTCTTGATGTCAGTCCCTTGGTCACCTTCTGAATCATCTTTCCCCAATCAGACTAGAGGCCTTTCAAAGCTCAGGATACATTCCAGCATAGTAGGCCACAACCAGCCTCTTGTAATATTTTATTTATTATTATATTTTTATTTTATATGTTTGAGTATATTGCCTTCATGTATGTAAGTGCACCTGTGTCATGCAATGCCCACAGAGGTCAGAAGAGGGGGTCAGATCCCCTGGAACTGGAGTTATGGATGGTTGTTAGATATCATGTGGGTGCTGGGAATGGAACCTGGGTCCTGTGCAAGAGCTCTCTACAAGAGCAGCCAGTGCTCTTAACCACTGAACCATCTCTCCAGCCCCACAATCAGCTTCTTAATAGGTATCAAACATGAAACTATGGTGTGTCCTGTGTGGTAGAGATATGTGTCCTTAATCCAGGGGAAGTGCATGTAAATGGTCCCTTGCTAAAAAACTTTCTCATGAAAAATTCCATATAACAAAATTTAAAAGAAACAACAGGACCGGGTCCTTGTCCTTTCTCTTTACCACTTCATCCTGGGAGGCCTCCCTCGGAGGCTGGCATGTGGTACGAACTCAGTGACCATAAGGTGCATGAGGACAAAGGGGTCTGATGCTGTGACCCCAGTACGAGGCTATGAAGAGGCTGGGCCTCCTGTTTCACAAACTCCAGGGACACTAACTACCCACTCAGGCAGGGCCGGCATGGTAGCGTCTCATACTGTTCTTGAAGCCAAAGCTGGGCGTCTGGGGTTCTCGGCTCCCTCTGTGGGGTCTTCCCTGACTTCCTGAGGTAGGCCTTCACCTGCCCTGGAGAGTGGTGTAAGTGGGAACAGGCCTGAGACTGCAAGATGAGCCTCTGTGCTAATACAGCGCCACAGCTGTCACTAGGCCACCGTGGGGTGAGGCTGGGGTCCAAGCATCGGGTGGCTCTGTGAGTGGCAGATGCCGGCTCCTGTGTCAAAGGGGAAGGCATGCAGCCGGGAATCTCAGCCCTTGGCAGGGAGAGAGATGCTCTTGGACAGACGTCAGCTCTCACCCTGAGGCCATGGCATTGGCAGCTGCCCTGCCCAGTGCCAGCAGCCCTCCACCATCATAGTGTCCAGGAACGGCAGGGAGAAAGATCGCTGCACCTGCAGAGGCAGAGGCTGCAATGGGGGAAGTGACCAAGGGTAAAGCAAGGGTGTGGCAGCAAACCCCTCTTGGGTTCCAAGGAGCCCCAAGGACTGGTGGCTTCCCATTCTGTCTCTCGGAGTCTATGCTGGCACAGTGCCTCTGTGCCCTGCTGCCTAATGCTCTGAGTACACTGATCCCACCCGCTCATCAGACTAAGGGCTGCAGAAGGCCACACCAGGCTGTTGGTTAGCAACCTTGTCTCCAGCCCATGTCCTGGTGCCTGGCACAGATGAGGTGTGGGGAATGTTTGTAGAAGCAGTGGACTGATCAATCGATCCATCCACTATGGCTTCACCTGGACCCTCCACTCTGTTTGAACCCCTTCTGTTCCCTGATGTCTCCAGCACTTTTCCTCACTGGCAGTCCCACCTTTCACTCTGCATTTTTCTGGAAGGATGCCAGATGCAGGCCCATTTAAGATTCTCACCCATATGGATCCACCCACATATATGTGCTCCTGAACCCAAAAGGCAGAGGTGGTATTCAAAGTTTGTGTCAAAGAAGGTGATAGAGGAGTCTAGAGAGAGGTTCAAAAAGCCGGGAATGGCTCTCAGGCTTCCTGTTCCCAAGCCTCAAGATAGAGGGACAGAGGAAGACAGAGAGACCAGGGGGACTTCAAATGGGGTGTTAAGGGCATTTGCTTAGAAATTATAGTTAAATGGGGCTAGAGAGATGGCTCAGCAGTTAAGAGCACTGACTGCTCTTACAGAGGACCCA
>NW_008329324.1:31676-47528 GCF_000622305.1 Nannospalax galili | reverse complement strand
AGCTAACAACCATCTGTAACTCCAGTTCCAGGGGAATCTGATGCCTTCTTCTGACCTCCGCAGGCATTGCACGACATGGGTACATGGGTCCACTTACACACATGCAGGCAATACACTTATACACATAAAATTAAAATTAATAAATTTTTTAAAAAGAAATTATAGTTAAATGATGGCAGCTGCCAACCTCTTTCTGGGAGGACAGGGTTTCCCAGAGGAACTTGGATGCCCAATAGGAGGCATCACCCTTTTTGGGTATCCCAAGTCAGCTTGAGCAATAGCAATCAGACCCACGTCAGCCTGAGCCCAGCATGTGTAATGACCAATCTAGCAAGTGCTTCCTCCCATGCCAGCTCACAAGGCTGGCATCCCCAGGCAGCTGCCAGGCACCTGCTGTGGGCAAGAAACGTCCCCTCATCCAGCCTTTGTGGAGAGACAGGCCAGCTCAGATTTCAGAGAAACACGTGAGGTCCCAGCAGGACCCCTTGGGCTGACTGTCCAGTGGTATGTCTTGCCCTCCTGTCTGCCCCAGCCACTGCCCAGCTGTTTGTGGGACAACAGCATAACCAGGCATATGCTGGGATGTTAGTTTCAAGCAACACACAGCAGAGCTTGCCTACAGGAGTTGTCTTTGAGGTCATCTCTCCTTGGGGATCCTCTGTCTGCAACTCACCCTGTCAAGGGGGAAGACCCCTCTTTATGGATACCCAGGACCAGGCCCCTTCAACATGCAGGCCTACGGAGCTGTTGAAAAGTAGTAGAAGGCAAGGAGGGCTAGCCCAAGAGGAGAGGCAGAGTTAACAGAGATAATTTGGCCTCCTGCATCCTGTTCCAATCCATCACGTTTATGGCTTTCACTCCAGACAGGAGACAACGAGGAAATGACAAAGCCAATAAGGCGATAAATAAAGGGTAATGGAATAACCAGGATGCACAGCCCATCCCCTGAGCCCAGAGCCAGGAGCAGGGCCGACCTGTGCCTCCGTCTGTCTCTGCCTTGACTTCACCCGCAGCCCCCAGGAGACATTTAAAACCACTACACAGCACCCATGGGGGGGGGCAGTCAGATTTCCAGCTGCTCAGGCCAAAAACCTTGGTATCATCCTTATCTCCTGTCTCTCACACCCCACATCCAAATCCGGCAGGTAATCCTGTTGCCTCTGCCTTCAGAATACATCCAAAATGCAACTGCTTCTCAGCACTTCCCCTGCCACCACAGCACTCTCAGAACCTCCCCTAGATTTTGAGACAGGGTTTCACAATGTAGCCCTGGCTGGCCTGGAACTCACTATATAGGCCAGGCTGGCCTTGAACTCAAATCCGCTTGCCTCCCGAGTGCTAGAATTAAAGGTATGCCACCATGCATGGCATCTCCCCAAAATTCTTGTGGTAACTTGCTAACTAGTCCTTGTTCTGAATATTCTCAGAACATTAGCCAGTAGGAAATCTGTTAACATCACCACTGCTTTGCTCAGAACTCTCCAGAAGCACCTATTATGGACAACCATGATGAGCATAGCTCCCCACCACCTCCCTGAGTCCCCCACAGCCCTGTCTCTTACTACATGACAGCTACACAGACCCTTTTCTGGTTCCTGAGCAGGCCAAGTACCCCCAGCTTGGGACTGTTGCAAAAGCTGATCCCTCTGCCTGGGATGATTTTCCCCAAGGAAGTTGGGCTCACCCTCCTCCAAGTCTTTTTACAAATGTCACTCTTGTAATGACAATGCTACACAATGACCATCCTATCTTCTACCCTTTCCCAGACCACTGATTTTTTTAAATATTTTATTTTATTATTTTTATTTTTTAATATTTTATTTTATTATTTTTATTTTATGTGTATGCATGTATTGCCTATATGTAGGTAAGTGCACCCGTGTCATGCAATACCCTCAGAGGACAGAAGAGGCTGTCAGATCCCCTGGAACTGGAGTTACGGACAGTTGTTAGCTGCCATGTGGGTGCTGGGATTCGAACCCAGGTCTTCTGCAAGAACAATCAGTGTTCTTAACCACTGAGCCATCTCTCCAGACCCCAGACCACTGATTTTAAGTGGTTTTTAAGATTTAATGATGTATAGTTTACATACAACAAAATTCACCCTTTTAAAACTTTTTTTACATTTATCTATTCATTACGTGCATATGTTTGTGCATGTACACATGTCATGGGGCATGTCATGGAGGTCAGAGGACAACTTGCAAGAGTCAGTTCTTGCTTTCTACCATGTGGGTCCCAAGGATCGAACTCAGGTCATCAGGCTTGGCAGCAGGTGCCTCTACCCACTGAGCCATCTCACTGAAGCCTCACCCTTTTTAAATGCATGATGGCATTTGATGATATTTGACAGCTGTATAATCAGGATGGCCACTAGCATCACCAAGATACTATCTCCATGAGGCCAAGTTTTCTGCCTTCTTTACAGCCAAGCCTCTCCCCATCCCTGGCTCCCAGCCACTGCCAAGCTGTTTTCTATTCCTATGGATCTGCCTTTTCTGGAGAGTTCCCATGGACAGACTAACATCTGTGACCCTTTGAGCCTGACTGTCTTCACTGCACAATGCCCTTGGATGCATAGCACTTGTCAGTCTGCTCCTTTTCACTGTTGAATAGATTCCAGCACAGGGCTTGTTGATGGGCATTCTGGTTACTATGAAGAGAAAAGTTGCTATGAGCATTTGCGTTGCAACTGTTTGTGTGATTTTTTTTTTTTTTTTTGGTTGGTTGGTTTAGGGTTTTTGAGACAGGGGTCTCACTGGCTAGCCTTGGCTGGCCTGGAACTACACTATGTAGGCCAGACTCGCTTCAAACTTAACAGAGATCCATCTGCCTCTGCCTCCTGAGTGCTAGAATGAAAAGCGTGTACCACCATGCCTGCCTGATTGGTCACATGTTTTATCTCTTAGATAAATAGAATACGTAGGAAAAGAATTTCAGGGTTATATGGAATATATTTTAAACTTCATAAGAATTCAACAAAATGTGGGACTAGAAAAATGGTTAAGAGCACTGGCTGCTCTTGCAAAGGACCTTGGTTTGGTTCTCAGCGCCCACATGGCAGTTAACTGTCAGTAACTCCAGTTCCAGGGGATCAGACACCCTCTTCTGGCCTCTGTGGGCATTGTACAACATGGGTGCTCTTACATACATACAGGCAAAGTGCTGATAAACATAGAATTTTTAAATAATAAAATATTTTTTAAAGAATTTGTCAAAATGGGGCTGGCAAGTTAGCTTGGTGAGTAAAAGCATGTGTTTGAGCACACACACACACACACACACAACAACGACAACATATAAATGTTTAAAAAGTAATTGTCGAGGCTGGAGAGGTGGTTCAGCAGTTAAAAGCACTAGCTATTCTTGCAGAAGACTGGGGTTCGAATCCCAGCACCCACATGGCAGCTAACAACTGTCTGTAATTCCAGTTCCAGGGGATCTGACGCCTTCTTCTGTCTTCTGTGGGCACTGCAGAACATGGATGCACTTACACACATGCAGGTATAACACTCATACACATAAAATAAAACTAAATAAATCAAAAAATAATTGTCAATGTCTTATTAATTCAACAAGAGTTCTAGTAGATTTATTTCTTTTTTGTTTTTTGTTTTGTTTTGTTTCATTTTGTTTGAGAAAAGGTCTCCCTGTAGCTCCAGCTGGCCTGGAACTCACTAGGTAGACCAGGTAGCTTGATCTCACAGAGATCCGCCTGCCTCTGCCTCCTGAGTGATGAAGGCAAAGGTGTGTGCCACCACACTCAGCATTTAAATTTTTGTTTTTTTGTATTTCTGTAATTTTCATTTGTAGTTCCATGGTGGCTGATAACAATGAGCATTCATGTGCTTGTAAACATGTTTATGTCATGTGCTCATGTTTTTACACCTTCTTTGTTGAAATGTCTGCTACTGCTAAAGCACTCTAAAGACATGCCTAAGCACTTACAGCATCATTTGGAGGTGCAAGACTCCATTGCTCTGCCTCACCTTGCTGTATAATCTGGCTCCATCTTCTCATCTGTGAAATGGGGATAACAACAAACCTCATCCCTAAGATAGTATGAGGATTCTGTAAGCTAAGGCATGGAAGGAGGACTGGAGAGATGACTCAGTGGTTAAGAGCACTAGCTGCTTTTCCAAAGAACCCAGGTTCAGTTCTCAGTACTCATATGGTAGCTAACTAGAGCTATACACACAAGACATCAAGAAGTTCACCCTACCACCTGACCCCCCAAATGGCCCAGAGCTCAACTCCTTGATGACCACTAGGAAATATCAGGAGACACAGGGGAAATGGGGGCATGTCTCTTGTCTCTGAGCTCCTCCCTGCTCAGTGAAGTGGGGAGGAGGGCAGGCATGTTGGGAAATCAGCACAAGCAGATCTGGGGCTGGCGCCAGGGTGCCACAGGGAACAAGGAGGAGGTGACGAGACAAGGGCATGGCAGCTCAGCGGAGCCCAGGCCACTGGAGGGGCAGGAGGGGAGCGAGGTGCTGGAGGCAGGGTGGCAGGCTGGGAGAGGGAAGGGGCTTAGAGGCTGTTGCCACAAAAGCTCTAAGAGACCAGATCAAGGCATAGCAGAGGCACCCAGGGGCCAGGGTATAGGAGGCTAAAAAAGATGAACGGCAGGGGGCAGGGGCTATGTTGCGGGGTGGGGAGAATGAACCTCTAAGCTCCCTCTCCCAGCCCTTCACCTCCACTAAGCACACTCTCCATGCTCATTGTCACCTCCTTGACTATGGGCAGCCCTGCCCAGACAGCTCAGTCACCAGCCCCCACCAGGACTCAACTGGCACCCTTGCCACCCCACACCATGCTCTTCCCCAAGCCAGGCACTTCCTCAATGCCATGCTCAACACCCTCTGCCTCCAGACCTCAGCCTCAGAAGGCCCTCTCAAACCACTTTCCTTCCCAACTGAAGATCAGCCATCTCTTCAAAAGATAGACACACTGTGAGGCCCGCAGCGGCCCCAACCTACCTTACCCACCCCTGACAAAGCACACTGTTCTGTGAAGACTATGACATTTGAAAATGTGATGGGCCATGGAGTCGAAGCCCAGCCATCAGGGCTGATATTAACAACCACTCTAGGAGTAGCAGGAGGCTCCAGAGCCAGAAAGGGTTCTCTACCTCCCTCCTTCCTTGTCACCAAATAAAGTCCCACACATGGACCAGCTGAGGAAACTGAAGCATCTGCCCATTCTTCATGTGGCAAACATGCTTTGAACAACTCATAGATTCTAGTGCTATAATAATGAACAAAATTAGCCTTGTCCCTGCACTTACACAGCTCACAGTCAAGTCAGGGAGAGGAGTAAGCCCCCAGCTCTGTAGCTGCTATCAGGAAGGATGTACAAACAACAGTGAATAAGATTTGTGATGGTTAATTTCACTTGTCAATTTAACTAGATTAATGAACACTGAGCTTATTGAGTATACCTTCAGGTGTGCCTGTGAGGGCATTTTCAGAGAGGATTAACAGGGTATGGAACAGCCATCCTGAATGTGAATGGCATCATTCTATAGGCTGGATCCCAGGCTGAATGAAAGAAGAAAAAGGAGAAAGGGAGCCGAGCCTGACACTAGTATTCCCTCTCCTTTGCCTCCTGATCTGCCCAGATGTGGGCAAACAGCCTCACACTCCTGTAGCCACAACCAAGATCCACTCTTGCCACCTTATCTTCCCCACCATGTCAGACTGTACCCTAAAAATAGTCTCTCCCTCCCCTAAGTCAGGTATTTGGTGACAGCAATGAGAAAAGTAATGAATACAATAAACAGGGACAGAGTCTAGGAAGACTCTTTTGATGGTGGGGCACTGGACTTGGCCTGAGGTGGGCATTTCCAGGTGTGAGATCTGAGGTGAAGGAGACATGCCCCGTTCCCAAAAGGGAACATGGCCCACATGGATGGATACAGAGGGTGAGAGGAGGTCTAGAGAAGGTCCAGGAGAGGAGTCTGAACATGACCTAAGGCATGCAGAGCTGTTGAAGAGGTTCACTCCTGCATGGACATTTATATAAAGCGAGGGATGTGGCTGCTTGTCAGACCTGCACTTTAGCGAGACCCTGCCTCCCGCTCTGAGGGAGGATTTGCACAAGACAAGAATGACTGATGAGAAACAAGTCAGGTGGCCTCTATAGGAAGAGATGATGGTGGGTTGGCCTAAGATAGACAGAGAAGTGAGAAACTGGTAGACAGAGCACCCAACAGTGGGAGAGGAAGCTCTTCTCTCTGGGTAGAAAGCGGGGAGATGCTAAGGTGGCTCCTCAGGTGCCCACCTCCTGGGCAGACCCTCAGCCTCCTACTCCAGCTGCCCCACTGACACTTAGCAAGATGAATGGGTGACCCCACTGGGGGAGAATTCCATCTATGAATCAGTTCCAGGTTCCATCTGCCTGATCCCACCTCTCACAGCATGAACAACCAGGACCTGTTAAGGCAACACAGGCACATCACTGACAATGGGGAAAACACTGGCTTCTCTGGTAGCTGTAAGCGGGTTGTCAACTACCTCCTGAGCACACAGCACAAAGGTGTTTTTTTTTTCCTGTTAACCAATCAAGAATGTGCATGAGATGGGTGTGGTGGCACCCTATAATCCTAGCACTTGGAAGGCTGATATGGGAGGACCACAAATTCAAGGTCAGTGTAGGCTACATAATAAGTTCAATGCCAGCTTGGCTACACAGGGAGTTTGAGGCCAGCCTGATATACCCTGTCTTAAAATACAGAAAACAGCCTGGTGAGATGACTCAGCAGGTAAAGGTGCTTGCTGTCAAGCCTGATGACCCAAGTTCAATCCCCAGAACCTACATGGTAGAAGGAAAGAACAGACTCCTGAAAGTTGCCCTTTGCCCTCCACAAGTACTCTGTGGCACGTACACACACACACACACACACACACACACACACACACAAAATAGTGAGTTGGGGGTCTAACCAGCACAGCCATTTTACTTTGAGGACACTCACAGCATCCCTACTGGGTCCAGCCCAGTCTACCTACCAGAAGACAGTCAAGAAGAGCCCAGGGGCCCCACTTCACTTCATCTCCAGGTGATACTCCTGTGGATAGCTACAGTCCCAGGTCAAGGGTGTGAAGCACAACTTGACCATGAAAGAGTCTCAAGAACTTCTAACAGCCTCACCAGAAAAATAGGTGGGCCCTTATTAACCTCAGTCACCATGCTAGACACATGTCATCCTCAAGACAGTTTTTATTCAGAAGCCTCCTGGTCCAAAGCCTTTATTGTGGTTTCCTGACTCCACCCCAATAGGTCTCCTTCATTTCAACCACAGGAGGTAGCCTTCCTCACAGAAGTTCTTAGCTCCTTATCCACTTGCTCTAAGGACCAGCTTTGCGTATGAGGGACCTCAGGGAGAGGACATATTGAATCTAACCTTCAAAGAGTTAACCAAGTAGGAGAGAGTCAAAGCTATCCACTCACTCCACAGTTGTATAAGTAAGGAAACCATCTGAGAAGGCATCAGACTATCATTTCTGGTCTCCACTGTCCCTGCTACCTATGAACAGGAGGGTGAGCCTCGCCAGCATTTAAATCCTCCTGGCTGGATTCCAGAATCCTGAGGCTCATTTGGAAAGCAGACCTCCAACAGCAGCCCATATCCACCAGCCTCCACACAGGCTTTGGTCTAAGTGCTTTCATGCAGAGAACAGAAACACTTCCAGGTGGAAATCTTCCAAATGTGTCTTCCCGATCACCTTGTCACCAGATTGTCCTAAGCACAAACTTTCTCATGAATTATCTTTTCCTTTGGCTGTTCACACACAAAGGTCACATAGTTTTCTGTCTCTGATAACACACATGTAGCAGGGGAAATGGTTTCAGAGGTTCCCACAGCCGGAATGTCCAGAGGAATTCTTGACCAAGAAAGGGGAGATGAGGTCATGATGAAGAAAGGAAGGAAAGGAAGAGAAGCAAGAAAGGCCCAGAGAGCTAGCAAAGGATAGGGGACTCCAATGTAGGTCACTTCCCTCTTCTGTCTTCCTTCCCCCTTCAGTACGTCCCCCACCATTGCATCCAAGGGACTATGGCTCAGCACGAACTGCTCTTGCAGAGGGCCTGGGTTCGATTCCCAGCACCCACATGGCAGCTAACAACTGTCCGTAACTCCAGTTCCAGGGATTCAGACACCCTCTTCTGACCTCCACAGGCACTGCACAACACAGGGGCACTTACACACATGCAGGCAATACACGCATACACATAAAAGAATAAAATTAAATTAAAAAAAAAAAAACACTCAACCAGAAGCAGAAACACAGCTGTGTCAACAAGCAGATCCAACATTTAAATCTTGGTTTCTAATATTATTCTCCATTAAAAGGAACCATTTCTCCAAGGAAACGAGCCATTTCCTTGGTGAAATGGCTGATCAGGGCTAGAGAGTGGGGAAAATACCAAATGAGTCTGGAACAGAGTGCCATGCCAGAGCATAAGAAGGACAAAGACTGATGGAGATATGTCAAAGGACAGAGAAGCCAGCTTGAATGGGCCAACTAGGAACTTTAGAAGGAACGAAAGCTAGTGGGTCAAAGTTTGGTAAAGAACAGTATCAACTTATCTCCCCATAATTATGTGTTAATTACAAAGAAAATGCAGTAACTGTACAACACAAGACTTGTCAGATTCCACTGAAATCAATGGTAGCCTCTCTAGCAAGTGGGAAATTCAACACTGCATGCCACCGATGTGAAACTCAGAGATACCAAACATCTCCTTCGTAATCGTCTTGCCCAAAATACACAACCTAAAACCATGAGGCAACAGCAAACAGAATTTGAGCAGCAACAGCCTACAAAATCACTGCTGTGCACTCTTTAAAAATGTCAAGTTCAGCCGGGCATGGTGGCGCACGCCTTTAATCCCAGCACTTGGGAGGCAGAGGCAGGTGGATCTCTGTGAGTTTGAGGCCAGCCTGGTCTACAGAGTGAGCTCCAGGCAGCTGGAGCTACAGGGAGACCCTGTCTCAAAAAGAGACCAAAAAAAAAAAAAATGTCAAGTTCAAGAAGTACAAAGGAAGGCCGTGATCCCTTCCAGACTGAAGGAAGCTAAAAGCACACTACACTTAAATGCAGTGTTGGACCCAGGGACAGGAAGCAACAGGCATAAAGGAGATAAGATCCAGACAGCTGATACGGACTGTGGACTGAATAACAGTATTACATCAACACTAGAGTTTCTGATTTTTGACAACTGTACTATGACTTTGTAAGAGTATATCTTTGTTTTTACCAACAGATAATGAAGAATTTAGAGGGTAACAAAAGCCGTGATTGTCTTCAACATATTCTCAAATAATACATGTATGTAGTTTGTATATGTATGCTATTTAACAGATGTATAATATAGAATATATTATGTATACACATGAGGATAGAATGATAAACTTAGTGAGCAAAACACAATTGGTAACCCCAGTAGAAGTATATAGTAACTTCTTGCAATGCTTCTCTGAGTTTAAAGTTACATTAAAATAAAATTTACAAAAATAATAATAGCCAACTTTTGCATGGTGTTTACTATGTGAAGCACTGTTCAAAACTTTCATATGGTGGCTGGACAGATAGCTCAGCAGTTAAGAGCACTGGCTGCTCTTGCAGAGGACCCAGGTTCAGTTCCCAGGACCAACATAGTGGCTAAAGCCATCTGTAACTCCAGTTCAGTTCCAGGGGATCTGACGCCCTCTTCTGGCCTCCACAGGCATTATGCACTTGGGTACACATATATACATATAGGCAAAACACTCAGACACATACGATAAAAATAATTTTTTAAACCTTCATATTTTAATTCACTTGGTATTTACATGTTGTTCTAATGTTATATAGCACCATCTTTCATTGACATCATCTACATCTTACAGAAGGGGAAACTGAGGTACACGATAATTACTTTGCTTGCCCAAGCTTCCCCACCTGCCAAAATGACACTAGGTCAGTCTGTCTGGCTTGAGCCTGTGCTATTACTCAGTATACTCTTCTGCCTCTTGAGCCATGCAGAAGCTGATCATGGAACACAGACAAGGACACACAGGGGTGAGCACACACACACACACAAACATGGGCTACCTGGTACACGCTGTTTGTAGTCTGAAGAACCAAAATAATCTTCATATCTGAACATAGAAGAGAGGCTTTCAGGGGTAGAAGTTCAGTTTAGAGCCTTAAGCCTTCAGGGCTTGGAGCATGTTGGTATGGGGGCCTAGAGAGACCCCAAGTCCTAAGTAGTTTCCTGTGGTTTCTGGCTCAGTGCTATTTGTCTTCTCTAACCTCCAAACTACTGTTTTATTCTCCAAAACTTCCATGCCCACTCCATTCCCATGAACCTACAAATAAAGGGCTCTGGCCTTTAAATTTTTCCATTACATTTAGTGTATGTGTGTTCGTGCACACATGTGCCTCCGCCTGTGTAGAAGTCAAAGAACAACTTACAGGAGTCAGGTCTCTCCTTCCACCACGTGGATCCTGGGAACTGAACTTAGGTCATCAGGTTTGGCAGCAAGTGCCTTTACCCATTGAGCCATCTCTGTTGGCCTGGGTCATGGCCTTCTGAACAATGGCTAGGGCCTTAGAGGAAAATGTGAACCCAGACAGAGTGGCTGGAGTTAGGGGAGGATGGTTGGCAGCTGACAGCCACAGGGGACAAGAGGACCAGCCATTGAAGTGATAAGAAGCCCTGGGTGTGCCAGGCCCAGCAAAGGCAGTCACTGCAGGAACATGCCTCCGGGTAGGGATGGGGTGGCCACCCTTCTTGGCGCTTTGACAGAAAGGACTGAGGGAGATGTACTCTTCACTAGGCCCCAGGAAGTAGGAACAATGTCTCAGAGCCAGGGCTGAGTGTCAGAGAAAATGCCTTTTAGTTGGGTCCGTCTAGTCTGGCAGGGAAATGGGGGTGAGGGGGAAAAGATGCTGACGTCTGAGTTCAGAAGTGGAGTGGACCCCCGCCATCACCCTCCCTGCCGAAGGGCCTGTCACAAGGCAGCCGTGGCTCACACCTGCTTATCAGGGCTGGGGTGTGGAGAGGGTGTCTTGGACAGGAGATAGGACTGGGACAGGGCTGTCCACACTGGCCCTGCTCTGCCTCCCTCATTCACACCTCCTCAGAGGCCCTCAATCACTCTGCCCCTGAGGCCTCCACCTGCACCACTGTGCCTCCTCTGCAAACCACCCCTGCAGACAGCCTTTGTCCAGGGAAGACTCTGTCCAGTACAACTAAAGGACACTAAGTGGGGAGGGACCATGCAGATTGTCTAGCCCAACCCCTTACCTTACAGTTAGGGAAACTGAAGGAGATGCCACTTAGCTGAAATCATATCACAAGCACACCTGAAAACCAGAGGTGGAAGATGCTGTGACCTGGGACCGGAAACTAAGGCTCCAAGCCATAGCCTAGGGACTAAAGGCTATATGGGAAAGGGGAATGAGAGGGCATATTTATTCATGTATTCATCTGTTTGGGTTTTAGTCTCACACAGAGACACAATGACATCACATTGTCCTGGCTCCAGTCATCTGAGGTGAGATGGCTAAGGCTGTTCCACAGCTACCCCCAGATCACTAGGTCTCCTCCACCTGTGTTGGATGGCAATGGCTGACAAGGGGCCCAAGGCTCTCTCTGAGATGGTGATCAGGGAGGGGACTGGAAGGTGAATGGAACATAGAGCACATCAATTGGGAAGCCAGCAGAAGTCAGGGGTCTTTCATGGTAGTGTTAGGGAACTAAAACATTGTCCTGCCCACTGGTCTAACAAGGAACCAGCTGTGCCAGGCCTTAGAAGTGCTGGGCAAACTCAAGGTCACTGCCTGCCACCCCTACAGTCCTTGAGGACATTTGAGTAGAAAGGATGCTGGATAGCACCCATGAGGCAACATTTCATCTTGTGTGTGTATGAAATAAGCTTGCCTGGAGGAGAGACGAGAACACATTCTGAGACCCTGGTTGGGAGTAGGGAGAGGGCGGGGTTTCACACCTGCACACAGCTAGAAGATCTAACTTTAGTACCACTTCCACTAGAAGCATATACTCAAAAAGTCCCTGCTCAACACACTCACTTGCTCACTCTCCCCACCAGGGAGGACTGCCTCAGATCAGAGGTCAGACTCTGCAGAGCCTAAGGCATGGGTGTTGGGGAGCTGGGAATGTGTCCTGAGACCCCAGGCACACTGTCAGCAGTCAGTTCCTGTGTCACAGCCACTACTCTCCTGTCCTTAGACTTCTCTGCCCTCCCTGTCACCTACTGGGAGAAAAACACACTAGGACTCTAACAGGATTCACTCAGCTGTGCTGACTTCCTGGATAACGCCAAAACATTTTAACCAGCTACCGTGTGCTGTGGGGGGTCCCAGAAAGGAGTCAACTCCATTATGTGTCAGCGTCTATCTTAGCAAGGCTACCATGAGTCAATGTATGAATGACCTCACTGTGAAATGAAATGATTGTAAGCTGGAAAACCCCAATAAATTCTTGGGAGTTTGAGTTTTCTCACTTGTGAAACGGGATGAATAGCATCTATACATATGGTACACTGAATAGGCTCTGCTGGGAGGGGCTTTGAGGACTGTGAAGCAGATACAGTATAGAGTGGAGGTCATTGGGGAAAAGACAGAACTGCTTCTGCCTGGTCCATGGTTTTAGACTCTGTCATCGGCTGTCCTTCATCTTCTCAGAACAGCATGACTTTCATCAGTCTTCTGTAATCTGATAATCATTAAGAGCTTACTAACCTACATGTTATCTATTCAATACTCAACCAGTCCTCTCAACCTGTTCCCACACAAAGCACCTCATTCAGAAGGATAAAGTCAGCTAGTCAAAGCTGCCCTGCTAAAGACTTGGAAGATGGGCACCCAATTCAAGCACGCCCCACCTGCTTTGGTCTCCAAAGCCTCGGCCCAGCCACACCATGTGGATCTACAGATGCAGTAGGTACCCCCTCCCTGTCCTCCAGTGATTCACGAACAAACTGTCATGGAGACTCATTTCTGTGCCATGCAATCCATTTGTTTTCCTTTTTAAGGAAACAAAAATAAGCTTACAAGAAACTATCAGAGCATATTACCACATGGAACTTGTTGGGTGAGTGTATGATATAGGTTCCCATATAAAATCAATTTTTTATCAACAGGGTCTTCCTTGACTTTGTCTTGGCCAATGTTTTTAACAAACACACTGAAAGCCTGTTTATTCAATCTGTAATCTCAAAGCTAAGAGGCAGAGCTAACATGTCAAACTGCTAAATAAATCAGGAGCCATCAAAAATGTGAACTTGCTTGAAATGGGCAGAAACTGTTATACAAAGAAATCTTAACAATTGGGGATATATAAAATTCCCATGTTTGTTCCACAGAGACAATATGAGGACATAAATGAAAAACTGATTTGACAGTAGATCATGTGGAATTCACTGGAGTTCCACACAAAATATACAATAAGAAAATGGGTATGCCTAAGAGGTCAGCAACTCCCCCTGACTCAATTTGCACCCCTATTTGTCCTGAATACTCTGCCCCAATGTGATGGCTACATCATGAGAGCATGTAAAATGGTCAAGGCCCTGAAATCTATGAGCACCAGGCACAAGATGAGACACTACCTTGAAAAGCCCCTCAGAAAAAGGCAGGTAAGGAAGGTGAGGGCAAAGAAGGGAACAGCCTGGTTCCAAACTGGTTGATCATCACAATCACTATTGCTATTTATTTTAAAAAGAACAACCAAGACCGTCCTCTGATCACCACATACACACACATCCACACACACATGATTTTTTTTAGTTTATTTTTATTTTATGACTATTTTGCCTGCATGTATATAAGTGCATCACAGGTATACAATGCCCCGCAGAGGCTGGAAGAGGGTGTCGGATCCCCTGGAACTGGAGTTATAGACAGTTGTTAGATGCCATGTGGGTGCTAGGAATCAAACCCAGGTCCTCTGGAAAAAGAGATGTTCTTAACTGCTGAGCCATCTCTCCAGCCCCACACATATGACTTTTTAAAAAGCTTTTAAAATGCAAAGTCCAGTCTCAGATCTACTAAATCAAAATCTCTAGAATGGTAGAGGAATGTGTATATATATATATTATTTTATTATTTTTACTTTATGTGTATGAGTGTATTGCCTGCATGTATGTGAGTGCACCTGTGTCATGCAATGCCGCGGAGGTCAGAAGAGGGTTTCAGATTCCCCTGGAACTGGAGTTAAGGACAGTTCATAGCTGCCATGTGGGTGCTGGGAATCAAACCTGGGTCCTCTGCAAGAGCAGTCAGTGCTCTTAACTGCTGAGCCATCTCTCCAGCCCCATATATATTATACATATACATATTTTTAAAGGCTAAAAACTCATTCAATTTTATGTCTTACAGGGTTTATACTGAGTTCAATACTGTATAACTGTATTAATTCAACTGTGAACCTAAAAATTTTATAGCCACTTTTGAAAGTGATGTATCTTTGCTCTGGAAATTGTTATTGAGTATGTTAAAGCTGTAACAGAATGCGTATATTTTTAAACCAAATAGATTGCTCTAGATTAATAGGATATAACAATATGAAGTTTAATTGAAACCTGGACATTTAAAAAGTATAAAAGATATTTTGGACACCTGGACAGATTTCTTTCCTTTTATTTATTTTTATTTATTTATTTTTTGGTCTTTTTGAGACAGGGTCTCCCTGTAGCCCCAGCTGTCCTGGATTCACTATGGAGACAAGGCTGGCCTTGAACTCACAGAGATCCACCTGCCTCTGCCTCCCAAGTGCTGGGATTAAAGGCGTGCGCCTCCATGCCCAGTATGATTTCTTTTAAAAAAAATTTTGTTGTTTTTACTTTATGTGTATAAATGTATTGCCTGCATGTATGTAAGTGTACCCATGTTGTACAGTGCCCTCAGAGGTCAGAAGAGGGTGTTGGATCCCCTGGAACTGGAGTTATGAACAGTTATTAGCCACCATGTGGGTGCTGGGAATTGAACCCAGGTCCTCTACAAGAGCAGGCAGTGCTCTTAACCACTGAGTCATCTCTCTAGTTCCCTTTCTTTTTTCTTTTTTAAATTTTAAGGCAGGGTCTCACTATGTATCCCTGGCTGGCCTGGAACACGCCATATAGATCAGGCTGGCCTCAAATTCACAGAGATTCACTTGCCTCTGCCTCCCAAGTGTAGTGCCACCACATCTGGCACCTTGATAAACTTTAACACGGACTCTTTAATAGATGTATTCTTGGTAAATCACTGCTTTGTTTTTGGAACAAATCACCTGTGTAGCCAGGCTGACCATTTCAAAGGTTTGATCTTCCTATCTCTGCCTCCCAAGTCCTAGGATTACAGACATACACCAAACCTGGCAAAATTACTGCTAATTTTCTTAGATTTAATAATATATTTCAGGAATAAAGGGTTTTGCCCTTATTCGTAGGTTATATAAGCTCAAATACTAAAAAGTGAACTGCCAGGGCTGGAGAGATGGCTCAGCAGTTAAGAACACTGGTTGTTCTTGCAGAAGACCTGGATTCAAATCCCAGCACCCACATGCAGCTAACAAATGTTGGTAACTCATGTTCCAGGACAGCCAACAACTTCTTATGGCCTCCGTGGGCATTGCTCAACACACGAGCACTTACATACACGTAGGCAATACACTCATACACATTAGATTTTTTTACAAAGTTTTTTTTTATAAAGAAGTTGGGAAAGATGAATGGAAATAAGATGTTGCTTCAGGCAGACAATATCTTACAAACAAAACCTGGAGAAGAAAGGTAGTTTGGTGGAGTGACCCTGCTCAGGTGTACAGAATAAGGGCATAAATGATGGACATATAGACAAG
>NW_008329324.1:0-28367 GCF_000622305.1 Nannospalax galili | reverse complement strand
ACTGCCTGCATGTATGTGAGTACACCCGTGTCGTGCAACGCCACAGAGGTCAGAAGAGGGCTTCAGATTTTCCTGGAACCGGAGTTAAGGAACGCTCGTAGCTGCCATGTGGGTGTTAGGAATCGAACCCGGGTCCTCTGCAAGAGCAGTCAGTGTTCTCAACTGCTGAGTCATCTCTCCAGCCCCTCCATCATTTCTTTAGGAGCAAAGCTGCTGAACTCCATCTACCTGGAGAGCCACACCTGCTCCATTACAGGTGATTAGCAAAACCAGAGATGAAAACTAGGATGGCTTTTTCACTGCGCTTATGGCTGCTCCTTAGCTTTGAGTTCCTCTAGTTTCTTCTTATAGCGACTCAGGAAGTACTCGTCCGGCTCGATGCCTGCGTCCTTCAAAGTTTCCAGAACCTTTTCCAATCTGGCCACAGAACGGGCTGCCTCGATCTTCCTCGTGCTCAGGTACAGAGTGAACTCTTGGAAATCCAAGAGCTTACAGGTGTCCACAGAGCAAATATTCCGAATATCACAAGTTCTATCCAAATGGGGGAAAAACACCAGACCTGCCATCTTCTCTAAGTCCTGGAGGCTCACCTGGAACTCAGTTAACTGAGATTGGAAGCTGATGGCTTTATTGGGCACTACAAAGGCCCCCAGTGCCAGTGGTTCTTTAGACTCCTCGCTTCTTCGAGCCAGGATCACCTTGTAAAGATGTGAGGGGACTGCCACGTTGTCCTTGCCAATCACCTAAAAACAATGCAGCCAAATTAGTGATATAGGTTTCTGCAACAGTTCCCGAGTCTGTCAATGATTCTTAGATGTATTTTTCAAAATGGTTTTTATAAGCAACCTCACCCTATCCTGATGAATGCCAAAGATAATGAAAGAGACCCAAAGAAAAGAATATCTTAAAGGCCAGTTCTGACCACAGACTTTAAAATAACGCTACCCCAAAGATACATTTCTCTTTATCTCCTTATCAGAATTTCTGTTGCTCTAAACATACAAAGGTCTAAACTGCTGCTCACTCAGACATTCCCAGTTCTAGCAATAAACATATCGGCTTGGTTTATCAAACTTACCAAGAAACTAAACTGACAGCCTTTGAAGCAGCAGTAGACACACCAACCAACAATAGCATCTGGATCAGCTAGACTGCACTCACTTGTTTTTTTGTTTTGTTTTGGTGTTTTTTTGGTCTTTTTGAGACAGGGTCTTCCTGTAGCCCCAGCTGGCCTGGAACTCACTATGTAGAATAGGTTGGCCTTGAACTCACAGAGATTCACCTGCTTCTGCCTCCCGAGTGCTGGGAATAAAGGTGTGTGCCACCATGCCTGGCATGCAGCTCACTTTTTGAAATTAGATTAAATAGATTCAAATGTTCTTGCTTAGTTTCGCATGCTCTTGGACTATCAAACCCTGAACTTCTGAATTATGCTGTCGAATGAGACACTTTGGAAAGGTGGTCATGCAATGAAGAAGGCAGAGGCAGGGTCAGGCTGAGAAAACAACTGGTTGCCCCTGTAGGCTGGCCGTATTAATGAAATAACATTATTAGGAAACCTCGTCAAATGTCCTTCCAATATGCTTAAAAGCCTCATCTGTTGTCTAAAACACAAAAGCTGAACATCCATTTCCTTAATGGTCCCTGATAAAATGACACGACCCAGCTGAGCATGCTCACGGCCCTTCTGCCCCTCCCAGGCCTTCCTTGGTGTCAGCAGGCTTTCTTTCTTGATCAGACAGCTCTGCCAGCTACAGGATTCCCTGTTGGGAGCCCAACTGAGGCAGAGATGAGAGCTATGAAAGAGGACTATTCTCTGAGTTTACAAACTCCTGTCTACACAGCACCCAGACTGTGGCCAGGAGCTCCGTGGCCATCTGTCTGTCACACATGGAAGCCCCACTTCCACACCCACCTGTAGAACTGCAGGAGAGATCCAAGCACAAGAAAAACTTCTATAACCAGCTGTCTTCAAACATGCTGAAAGTGGTTGGTCAGGGTTCATTCAAAGGGAAATGTATGAACCTACACAATCTATAGCCCAAAATCCTCACCTCAGACACTAGAAACATAGGCAGGTTCATCAGGACAACATAAATTCTGAAGGTAACCATCTACATGTTCACATACAGTGCATATATAAATGGGGATCACACGCAATGGGCATACAAATGGGGATCACACACAATGGGCATATAAACAGGGATCACACACAATACGTATACAAATGGGGATCACACCCAATGAGCATACAAACAGGGATCACACACAATGAGCATACAAATGGGGATCACACCCAATGAGCATACAAACAGGGATCACACACAATGAGCATACAAATGGGGATCACACCCAATGAGCATACAAACAGGGATCACACACAATGAGCATACAAATGGGGATCACACACAATGGGCTTATAAACGGGGATCACAGATGGCCAATAAGTGCTAACTGAGCAGTGCTCAGGGGTTCTGAGCCTGGCTGGCACTGCTGGAAATCTAGAGCAGGAATAAGCTTTCAAGAAGTGCAACTGGAGCTAGTGAATAGTTCAGTTGGTAGAGTGTTTTCCTGGCATGAAACCCTGGGCTTGACCTACCAGCACTCCATAAATTAGGCATGGTGATATAGATGGTACATGACTGTAATCCCAGCACTCAAGAGGTGAAGGCAGGAGGATCTGAAGTTCAAGATCATCCTTGGCTACACAGTGAATTCAAGGCAAACCTAGACTACAAGTCTCATTTTTAAAAATTAAAATAGGAGCCAGGCATGGTACATGCCTTTCATTCCAGAGGCAGATGGATCTCTGTGAGATTGAGGCCAGCCTGGTCTACATAGCGAGTTCCAGGCCAGCTGGAGCTACTGGGAAGACCCTGTACTATATCAGAACAAAGAAGAAAGGGAATGAGAGGGAGAGAGGGAGGAAGGGAGGAAGGGAGGAGAGAAGGAAGGAAGGAAGAGAGGAAGGAAGGAAGGAAGGAAGGAAGGAAGGAGAAAGAAAACAAAGCAGAGAGAGAGAGAGAGAGAGAGAGAGAGAGAGAGGAGTGCATTGGCCTGCTCTTTAGCAGTTTATCATCTGAGAGGGAGCCAATACCCACAGCTTTCCCTATAGGCAGAATGTGGCTAGATGCTAAATAAAATAGATTATAAACAACAGCACTAAGGGGGCAGGGACCAAAACTGAGGGCACAAATACAGCTGAGCCATATTCTCAAGAGGATGTAAGTTGAAATGGGCTTCAAATGCTCTAAGCAGCAGCTGAGACCCAATCGGTAAGCAAACTCCTGGTGCCACCTGGTGGGCTTTCCACGTTACTGCAGCCAGCATAAGAACCCCTTGGGAGGCCTTCCACACCATTCATTTGATCATCTCTCCTCACTGGCTCTTTGTCCACAAAGTCTTCCTTGGACTTAAGACTTTAAAAGAAATCTTAAATTTTCAAAAATAATTAACTGGTCACACTCATTTGCTACCAACCAGAGCTTCGAATTCAGCTCATTAAATTCCAGCCAAAGGTATAGAAGTTTGACATTTTGTTTGTGGGTTTTTTTTTAAAACTCATGACAGCTACAGGACCTCCATTACTGCTGTTCTAAGGACTGAAGCCAGGGCTACAGCTCTAGTCTTTGACATAATTTTGAAAAACCTCATGGACACAGAAATTCCTACTCAGAACCATAAGGTTCACTCTTCCAGTCATGGCCTCCTCACAGTATTTCAAAGAGTGAAATACAACCCTACAAATAAGTGGAAACATGAAACCCACTCAGCACCTTGTCTGCAGTCTACTTTGTTCTCAGCAGGCCTGAAACAGAGACCGGATCTGTTTGGGAAATTCAGAAAACCCACTGTTTCTTCCTTGGACTTAAGACTTTTAAAAAATCTTAAAATATCTTAGGGCTATCTTCTTTATAGATAACTGAGCAATGCATATAAATTTTTCCTACTTTGAGGAAAATCAGAAGACTCCCAGAAAACATTCATAGACAGCATATAATACTGAAGCAAAGAAGTTCAGTGGACTAGACAGAGAACTGCTCAAGCTCTCGCTTTGCCACCAAACTGCACTTCATACCCACCTGCCTGTGTCTTCATTTATAAAAGAGGCACCAGCACTCCCCCAAATGCCTCCCTCATACAACTGTTATGAAGACATATTAGCTTGTTTACAAAAGAAAAAAAAAGGCTGGGCATGGTAGTGTACATCTATAATCCCAGAAACTTGGGAGGTAGAGGCAGGAGGATCAGGAGTCCAAGGCCAGCCTGAGCTATATAAGACACTGCTCAAACAAACAAATATTTAAAACTCATTGAGACCTATGTGAAAAGCTAATTATGTAGTGGGTGTCACTCAAAAATCAGGCTTCCAACTGCAACAAAACAAGACAAACAAACAAACAAAAAAAAGTTTTACTGAGGAATTGTGGAAAAACCCAGGCTCAATCAAGATTAGATCAGTTAAAAGTCGACAGCAGGTTTCAGGAGAAGAAATCAAGTTGAACACAAATGGCAGCAAAGGATTTCTATATGGCTTAACATGAACCAAGACTTTAGTATCAGTAAATCAGCAACAACCCTTTTCATAGAAGATTTAGGTATAAAAATACTTTACAAAGGAAACCTTTGCTACTATTAAATTACTCAAAAGCATCAAACTTGTCAAGACAAACAAAAATTGAAAATCAACTGGAAGTGACTAGAAAACCCAATACACGTAACAACTATACGTTGGCACTCATTTGTAACCTGAAGTTACTTCCTTCCTTCCAAAAGACAGAAACAACAATTTATCCCCATCATAACCAAAGTCTGGCCCCAGTCCCTGAAGAAGTTGGGAAGAAACACTACAGACTATGCCTGTATAAATGCCAGGTTTAATGTCATATATAGAGTTACTGTGCCTTAAATGAAGCTATTAAGCAGTGTCTTGGAGAAAAAAACAGGTACCTACTATAATTAGATAAATGTATTTGGTGACACCCCGCCCCAGTAAGACAAAAAATAATAATCAGTTACAAAAATAAAACTTCTGGGACACATCAAGACACTACACCCTTAAAATGGCAATCATGTAAAAGAAAGATATGCTGGTTGGAAAAAATGGGAACCGGGCTGGAGAGATGGCTCAGCAGTTAAGAACACTGTTCTTGCAGAGGACCCAGGTTCAATTCCCAGCACCCACATGGTGGTTAACAACCATCCGTAACTCCAATTCTAGGGGATCTGACGCCCTCTTCTGACTTCCTCAGGCACGAGGGCACCTACGTCCACGCAGGCAATACACTCATACACATTAAATAAATGCATGAGGTCTGATGGGGGGCTGGGGAGGTATGGATGGGGGAGGGGGTCTAAATTTGATTAAAAACTGTTGAATGAAATGTGCAAGAGCTCAATAAAAAATTTTAAAATAATAATAAATAAACTTTTAAATTTAAAAAAAAAAAGAGGGGGGAAACCATCCACACCTAAGAGGCCAGAAGGAGCAAGTGAGGAGGCCTGGGTGAAAAAAGGCAGCAGCAGGATGTGGTCAGTCCTGTCACCCCAAAGCCAGCTGACAGTTGGTAAGGCAGCGCAAACCTGAAGACAGAGCTCTCCAGTGGGCACCTGCTCGAGGCAATGGAGTGAGACCCTGCTCATTCATGGCAAAGCAAGTGTTGTCCTCCCAGACCATCCCAGCTAGGGTAAGAAGATAACCAGGAAGAACTTATTTTTCAACTACAACCAACAGACATGGAAATGAACAAAAGCTTCCTCTAAACCATAAAACAGGAGATGTAAAGAAAAATGCTCCCTTTCCCCTCAAAATTCCCAGGGCACATTTCCAGTTTCCCCCTCTCTAAGAACTGGTAGGAATCTGGACTGCAGTGCTATGAAGGGCGTGCTGCTAAACACTGCTCACATCACCACCACCACCAAGCCAAGAGAGCTGCCGCTCAACTCTCTTGTCAGGTCACCGAAGTGTTCAAGCCCAAATCTTCGGGTATGCTTCACCTATCTGTAATCAATCTCTTCTTGGAACCGGCACATCAGAGCAAGCACATGGGTGACCTCAACTGTAATAAAGGGGGTAATTCTGATTAGAGCTGTCAGATGACTTGCTTCTGATAAAATCACTGCCACTAATCTCCCTGGAGGCTCACATTCACTCAAGTTCTGCAGTGCTCTGATCCTCACCCACAGATTCTAACAGACATTTCTGCCAGGCTATAAGGAACCCTCCTCTTGGCCCATTTTCTGTTATTTCTGCATGTTAGCAAATACTACTTGCAACTACTCTCCATCCATGGCTTCTTTCATTACCTGACGGTCTTAAGTTCGCTCTGTGCTGGAAGACCATAGTCCCCCTTTGCCAGACCTCTGAGCGTCTCAAAGGACAATGCCCTGGAAAAGTCACAAAGACCCATGTTTGGCTCTCCCCTTGACAACGGTGAGCTATATGACCCGGATTTTACCCCTCCAATCCTGAATGTCCCTGTTTATAAAAAGATCGCTGCTACTTTTTGGTAAGGGTTATAATGAGGACTGGGACAGCATACATAAAGCTACTTACATGCTGCTGAGTATACACAGCCCTGAATAAATGCCAATTCATTTACTTCACTTCCTCCAAAGTCTAAACATAAACGATTCACTGTCTGGACAGAAAACTAAGTAAATACCCCATTTTTGTTGGGTCCAAATCCTAAAGTAAGGTTCAGAGTATAGCTGTAAACAAGCAATAAATATTAAATGGCCAAATGAGAAAACAAAACCCTTCCCAAACATTCTATATGTATAATCACCAAGCAGTCCCTTGGAAACCAAAATTCACAATTCAAATTATTTGTTCCTTAAGAGGAGCAGACTGATCTCAGGGCTGTGCAATGCTGTCCCCTTTCCCAGCACCACTAAAGGACATCACTGGATCCACATATGTTTTATTCTAAATTGCTACTTTCAAAAGGCCCCACTTGCTAGAGAGTTACCTGAATCTGTTAGCTGGGCATTCAAGGTTTCTGCCACCCAGCCCAAACCTTTCCCTCTCTTTGTCTCCTTTCCTACATGAATGCTCTAATTCACTGTTTCTCAGCACAGACCTTGCCTCTTCCTGAATCATTTCCTTGCCTAATCACAGCCCCAACCCATGTGTTTTCCTTAATGAAATTCTCCCCCAAGTTTATAAATGTGTGCACACAAATATTTTGCCCAAATAAATTCTTAAAATAGAAAGAACTTTAAGACATTTCCCCAATTTCAATACAAACTATCTCTTGCTCTATGCTAATAGATATACTAAAGAGCTTTACGTTCAAAATTTTACTTGAAATCAAGTCTGATCTGAAAAGTAATGCCAACACTGACTAAAGCTATCTTATTACAGAGAAATTTGCTAGTGAAAAATATATTAAAGTGGCACACGATAGGTCTCTGAGGAAGATGAAAATTAGATGACCCTGGAGATAGGGTCTTGTCAACACTGAACTTTCTGAGCATACACATAACGTACAATGGCTAGTAAGCAGGGTCTGTACATAGCCTTCTCGAAGCACACAGGGCCATAGGCAACAGGAAGAAAGGGCTTCCTGACTGTGAGCCACTAAGGTGGAGACTACATGCTCTGCTCTTTGAGCTTTCTCCACCCACTATAAAGGGCTAAAAATAAATGTGGTGAGCACATATGACAAGCCAAACAGCAGAGTGAACACTCAAGAGTCAACTTGTCACCCAGATCCTAGAGTCTAAATATCAATCTCCACAAAAAGGAAGCAGGACTCCGGGGGAGATGGCTGAGGGCAGGTTGGCCAAGATGACCCTGGAATATAGCCTTATACCAGAAAGCAGCTGATTAAAAAAAAAAAAAAAAAAAAGATGAGGCAAAGAACACCTGACTTGAAGGGGCTCCCACAAGTCAAAGCTAGGCAATCTAGCCAGGTGTGGTGGCACACGTCTTTAATCCCAGTATTCAGGAGGCAGAGGCAGGGGAGCTCTGTGAGATCAAGGCCAGCCTGGCCTCCATAGTGAGTTCCAGGCCAGCCAAGGCTACAGGAAGACCCTGTCTCAAAAAACAAATAAAAAAAGAAAAACAAATCTGGGCGAGCTGAACATCACAAAATAATCACAACAAACGGAATAAAACACACTATATAAAATCAAGGTATTACCACTGACATTGAAGGAAAAGCTCTAACAGTAGAATAGCAACTAGTAAATGTAGAACAAATAAGAATTATACAATGATCATTTAACAAGTACCGCAGTAAACAATCCAGGCAACAATCATCTGTAGATGCTAAAATTACTGGGTAAATTTAAACAGCAAGGGGCACTCACATAATCTCAGAGTATTTCCATAGATTACAAATTAATTTCAAAGGCAGAAATTGCGAAGAAACCTGACAAATACCACCTTGACCAAGTAACCAAAGTTAACATGCTGAAAAAAAAGACAATTGATATCATGTGCCTCCTTGTGGAGTGCTCCTGAAGGACACAAGCCCCCACCCCCGCAGGCTGTGGTTATCTACCTAAACCATAGCTAATCAGAAGAAAACAATGGGCAAACCTAAAGGGAAGATGTGCTACAAATCAACTGGCTTGTATCTGTTAAAATTTTTCATTAAACAATAGAGTAAGAGGCTGGAGAAATGGCTTGGCAGTCAAGAACACTGGCTGCTCTTGCAGAAGACCCTGGTTTGAATCCCAGCACCCAAATGGCAGCTAATAACCATCCCTAACTCTAGTTCGAGGGGATCCAACACCCTCTTCTGGCCTCTGTGAGCACTGTACAACCAATACATGCAGGCATAACACTCATACACATAAAATATAAACAAAATAAAATGCTTTAAAAAACAGAGTGAAAAGCCACTTCAGATTAAAGGGAACCAGAGAACATGACAGCTACATGCAACGTACACACCTGGATGAGATTCTGTACTGCATAAAGGACATCATCGAAGCAACCCGTGAAATTCAAATGGGGACCAATATTAGAGAATATTCTTACATGTCTAATTTCATAAATGTGATCATTATTCTGTTCTATGGACTATAGGAAGAAAGAGACAAGTTCATTGCAACCAGTTCTCAATGGTTCAGAGTAACAAAGAGAGGCGTGTGCCTATCTACACGGAAGAGGGAACAGACATGGAAAACGTCAGCAACTAGTGAATCTGGGTGAGACAGAGGAGAGCTCTGTGTTCTTTTCACTGTTCTATAACAAAATAATAAAATATATATGTAATAATTTAATAATAAAAATGTTTTATTTTCCCAAATATTAATTGGCTTTGCAAACACATGACAAATAAAGATTAAATGTTTCCAGGTCAAAAAGGCAGCTTGAAGTCAGGTTTTTGCTCTTCTCTCCTTCCACTCTAAAACATATGATGTGCACATGCACACATCACATGCACAGACACTGGCCAGAGTGAGATTTAAAAGACAGTCAGGAAAGTGCTTGGAATGCGGAATAGTATGTTAATGGGCTGAGAACTGTCATGAACTTCAGGAAGATGAAAAATGGAAGTGGCAATGTAGTTAAGACAGAACGAGTTGGAAGGAGCCAGAGCTCAGACGTTTGTCATTCCGGAAGTAGTGTCCCCAGAGAGTAAAGGGTGTTATGATCCAGGTGTGTGACTGAAAACTCCATCTGCAGAATTATTGTGCAACAAAAGCAATGTTCTTGTTCTGCCTCCGGGGTGAAGCTCTACCGGCGTGGTTCTCAAACCTGACGACATACAGAAAATGCCCCAGTGAGCCTGCATATGCACAGATTTCGGAGCCCCATTACTGGTGTCTTAAGACATTTTCAGATAAGTAAACACTAGAAAGTTTACCATCCAATGATTCTTCCAGACTCTGAGAATATACCCCAACACAACCAAAGAAAGGGGGGCTGGGGAACGTAAGATAAAGTGAAACTAAGCTAGAAATGTAATGAAAGAATGGCAGACGGACAGCTGACTTAAGACAACCTGCTCAATGGTCAGTTGTCATTTGCTCATTCCCCTTGGAATGCTGTTGTGGTAGGAGTTCCCTGGGGGCCAGGAAAAAAAAAAAAAAGAACAAAGAAAAGGCTCTGTGTTCTAATTAGTGTCAATGCACCCATGCACAGACTTGTTACACTCCTGTAGTCTTAATGTCACAGCCCTGCAGCCTTAGAATATTCAAGCAGTATAAATGCTACCATGTACGGGAGACAAAGAGGCTAGAATGATATAAAAGGCAAAACCTTACTGTGCTGGGGCTCAGACTCTGGATGGGAATGCACAAGAAAACTGCTTCCTGGAAGAAAAGCCCTCTTTCTCTCTCTCCACAAAGCACCTACAACAATATCCTTTCAGCCTCTGGACCACCCTCCCCGTTTTTTCTCCCACTGTTTTTTCTCCGGCTGCTCCTGTGACTCTTCTGATCATTCTCTTTATGCCCTCTGAAGCCTGAGTGCAGCAGGGTAGGGAATGATGTAATCTGCTCTCTGCATCCAAACTCACTTAGCTTACCCTAGCTGTAAATACCACCTGTGTGCTGACCACTTCCAAGCTGATCTCCACACTACCTCTCCTCAGATCCAAACTCATATCCTACCTACTCAGCACCTCCACATGGACATCAAGTAACCTCAAACTTACAAAGTCAAAGCACAATGCCTAGATCTATCCTCTAACCTGCTCCTCTCTGGTCTTATCATCTCTGGCTGCGAACATGATTTGACTTTTCCTCCTGTTTTACAGGCAACCCCAGGAAGCTCCTATCTTAAACTGAGGTCTAAGTCGGACATTTCTCATGTGTTACACCCCTCCAGTGATTATTTCTAGAGAACTCCACTAGCCTCTTAACTGCTCCCCTATTTCCACCTGCTCTCTTCACAAGCAGCTAGCCACTCTAGGTTTTACAAACAGAAACCAGATTATACCACTCTCCTGACCAAAACCCTGCAAGAACGTCCTATCAGCACAATCCAGGCATCTCCCCCAATTCACTGCCTTCTCTCATGCTGACTCTGCCCTGGTCATGCTGAGCAGACACTGTTCACTGAGTATCAGGTTCAGCCTCACCTGTCTGCCTCTACACTTGCTGTGTCCTCTTGCTAGAAAGCTCTCCACTTCATCCAGATTGCACCCTCTCTTCAGTTTCTGCTCAGGGCCACTTCCCGAGGGGCAGACCCTTCCTCTTCCTTTCTCGCCCTGCTTCCTCTTCCACAATCCTTTACCATTTTCTATATGGGATTTTTTAAAATATTTTATTTATTTATTTATTTATTTTTATGTGTATGAGTTATACACTGCATGTATGTGAGTGCACCCGTGTCGTGCAATGCCACGGAGGTCAGAAGAGGGCTTCAGGTTCCTCTGGAACTGGAGTTAAGGACAGTTAGTAGCTGCCATGTAGGTGCTGGGAATTGAACCCGGGTCCTCTGCAAGAGCAGTCAGTGCTCTTAACTGCTGAGCCATCCCTCTAGCCCCTCTACATGAGATTTTGTTGGCTCCATCAGGATTCTGTTTGTCTTTTTATTCTGGATCAGAAGCACTCGGAGCTATTGCAGGTACACACCAGAAATTTCATAAAATCTCACGGAATAGTTGGGTAAAATGGTGTGTGTCTGTAGACCCAGAAGGCTGAAGCAGGAGAAATACTTGAGCCCAGGAATTTCAAACCAGCCTGGGCAACACAGCAAAACCTGCACAAATAAATAATTAAAAGTATTGAATGAAAGGAAGAGGAGGGAAAGAAGGAAGGAAACAAAGTTAGAAGGCTCCAGGAATAAATAACACCTTCAAAAAGCTACTGCTTTCAAGGTTAAAGGATCAGAATCATCTGAATTGGAAAGTACAAGTGTGTCACTAGACACTTAAAACAGCAATCGTAATATCCCGCCACCTTCACCTTCCACATCTCAGCATTTCTGTTGTTGGTTGCAATACTTATCTTTCAAGTGGCACAGACTTAATGATATAGAATTATATTTACTTCTTTATAGGTTCAAACAACACTTATATATACATAATACTATAAATGTTGGTTTGTATTTTCAATAGACCTAAGATCATAATTTCAAGGGCCAACAAGAGCCAGACAGGAATGCAAACGAGTGAAGTAGGACAGGTAAGCACTCAGGCTGAGCTGAGAAATGTGTACCCCATCTAAGTGGACCCTCTTCTCTACACACTAGTGTTCATGACATATATGAACACTAGTGTAACTCTGCACACTAGTGTTTATATATGTCAACTGTCATCAATGCATTTAAGGTTGAAGAATGTTTTTTATTTGTTACAGATAGAGAATTGTTTCATATACTATTATCTAATATATAATGTTTTCCTTTTATTTCAATGAAATGTTTTTTTAGGTTTTTTTTTCATTTTTTAATGAAATCAACTTATTCTCATCCTCGTAGATTAAAAGAACCTAAAATCTGGGGTTATGTGAAATACCCCAATTACTAACATTACCAACTAATTCACAGACAACATACTGTCACCCAGTTAGAATATTTCTATGTGCTAGATGGCTCACAGGACACCTGTTTTACATTTGCTGCTACAGGCAAAATTAAATGTGTGACTGGGAGAATTGAAGCAATACAGGAAGTGAATTAAATAAAATTTATATATTTCCTACAGGTGAAATAACTGATAATAACTGACAAACCAAAGTTAAAAACCATAATGCGCCGGGCGTGGTGGCGCACGCCTGTAGTCCCAGCACTTGGGAGGCAGAGGCAGGTGGATTTCTGTGAGTTCAAGGCCAGCCTGGTCTACATAGTGAGTTCCAGGACAGCTGGGGCTACAGGGAGACCCTATGTCAAAAAGACCAAAAAAAAAAAAAAACACACAAAAAAAACCCAAAACTATAATGTATCCCTCTTTATTCTGAGATATAATCAACAGAAAGTCCTGTATGCTGGCACACACCTGTAATCCCAGCACTAAGGAAGATCATGTGTTTGAAGGTAGCCTGGGTTAACAGGAAAACTCTATCTAAAAACGCCAAAAAGCAAGACCTGTAAGATGGCTCAACAGGTAAAGGTGCTTGTCATGCAAGCCTGGTGACCTGAGTTCAACCCCTAAAACCTGTTGTCTGACTTCTGCATACACACAGAAGTCACATGGCACATGTACACCCCTCAAAAATAAAATTTTACAAAACCAAACAAAAACAATACACATATCCTTCATAGAAAAGAAAAAGAGATAAGAAAAAGGAAGAAGGGAAGGGAAGGGGAGGGGAGGGAAAGGGGAAGGGGGAAGGAAAAGGGGAAGGGGAAGAGGGAAGGAAAGGGAAGGGGAAAGGAAATGAAAGGGGAGGGGAAGGGAGGGGGGAGGGGAAGGGAGAGGAGAGGAGAGGGGAGAGGCAAAAGACAAACCATCAAAGACCCAGAAGACTGAACAGTGGACTGAACCACAGTGAGAGACTACCTTTGTATCTCGTATCTTTGGCAATGTGCTGGATAGCTTCAGTTGTCAACTTGATGCATCTGGGAAGAAGGACCTCAAATTGAAGAACTGTGCCCATGGAACTGGCCTGTGTGCATGGCCATGAGGCATTTTCTTGACTGTTGTGCCATGTGGGAGGGCTCAGCCCGCTGTGGGTGATACCACCCCTGGGCAGGTGGTCCTAGGTTGTACATGAAAACAGGCTGAGCAGAGACCAGAGGAGCAAGGCAGTAAGCAGTGTTTCTCCGAGGTCTGTGCTCCAGTTCCCGCCTCCACATTCTTGCCCTGAGCTCCTGCCTGACTTCCCTCAAAGATGCACGGTGCCTTGGAAGAATAAGATGAAATAAACCCTTTCCTCCCAAGGTTGCTTCCAGTCATGGTGTTAATCACAACAAAAGAGAAAACAAACTAGAAGAGGCACCATCTGAATTCCATGATGGTGTCATTTACTTTCACATGCATAGTACTTGAAGACTTATCATAGACACACTATGCATACAAAGCTCCATAATAATAAAACTTTAAAGTCCAAACTCACAGTTCATAAATAGCTTATTCAAAAATAATTTGGGAGTTACAGACAAAAAAAAAAAGCATCAAGATTAAACATTTTCAATATAAGTATTTAATTTCACAACTTTTTAAGTTGGGGCGATAGCTCATTTGTTAAAGTGATTGCTATGCAAGCATGAAGACCTGAGTTTGATCCACCAGAACTCACGTAAAAGTCAGGCACAGTGGCACGGCCTGTAATCCCAGCACTAGAGAGGAGGAAACAAGAGGATCTCTAGGCTTGCTGGCTGGCAAATAGCTGAATTAGAGGTTCAGCGAAGAGACTATCTCAAAAAATAAGGTAGATGGGCTGGAGAGATGGCTTAGCAGTTAAGAGCACCAGCTGCTCTTGCAGAGAACCTGGGTTCAGGTCCCAATACCCACACAGTAGCTAACAACCATCTGTAATGCCAGTTCCAGGGGATCCAATGCCCTCTTCTGACCTCCACAGGCACTGCATAACATGGGTACACTTATATACATGCAGGCATTACACTCAACCACATAAAATAAAAATAAATAAAGGTTAAAAAAAGAAAGAGAACTAATGAAAGTTGTTTATTTAAAGAAATTAAGAGGAATGGGGATGGAGAAATGGCTCAGCAATTTAGAGCATTACTGCTCTTGCAGAGGTCCTGAGTTTGAAGCCCAGCACCCACATTAGGCAGCTCACAACCACACCTACATACACGTGCACATACAAACACACAGATACGCACATACCTGTAACCAAAAATAAATGAATGTTTAAAAAAAAGAAAGTAATCAAGAATTATAGTTTGGGGACTATCATTTACAGTTCTGCACACCTTCCTCCCACATGACAGGCATGTCAAGATTTACTGAACTAAAGACTGGCCAATGTTAGCATCAATTGGCCCTATAATTTAAAAGAGACATGGAATATTTCCAGGCCTCAGAAGTCCAGAAAAGAAGACCTGCAGCCACCAAGGCTCTAAAATAAACAGAACCAAGACCTGCCTCCCATATCTGATCACTGTGATGCCACACACAGCAAGGAGAGCTGACAGGCTGCTAGAAACTGATAAACTAGTGAAGCCACGTTTAGTCTACTGACAGCTTTATATGTCCAGTATAAGAACTGAGACAAAAAAGATACACACCATCTTTATATTTTTTTCAGTTCTGAATTACAAAGAGAATTTGTAAAAACTCAAAGAACTCTCTTCTCCACTCATTGTCACCACCTGTTAATATTTTGCTTGATTTCTTTATCATTCTTTCTTCTGCTGTCCCTAAGTTTTTTTTAGATTCACTCACAGACATGCCATGCCCTTCTACCCCCAACACTTCAGGTTGTAATTCCTAAGAATATGGATGTCAAGACATGGAAGTACAGGGGGTGGAGAGATGGCTCAGCGATTAAGAGCACTGGCTGCTCCTGGAAAGGAAATGGATTTGTTTCCCAGCACATGGCAGCTAACAACAATCTGAAACTCCAGTTCCAGAGGATCCAACGCCCTCTTCTTGCCTCTGCCGAGATTGCATGACATGGGTGCACTTACATACATGCAGGCAAAACACTCATACACATAAAATAAAATAAATAAAACAAAATAAAATGCAATTATCTAGTCTCCAAACTGCACGAGGCCAACTGTCCCAAAAGCATCCCTTTTGGTTCTTGTCTCCGAGATCAATCACACTGCACGTTTTCTTTCATGACTCTTTGGTCTCCGTTAATCAGGAACAGCTGGCTTTCCAGCCTTTGCTTTTCACGACACAGCCCCTGTCTTTCATGAAGCACAGTCCCAGTTTTATAGATTCACCTGGGGTTTGTCTTTTTCCACAAGATGGAATTCAATGCTGTGCTTTTTAGCAGAAACGGCACACACAGAAGTGATCTTCCTGCTCACTACATTGCACCGGAGGTGCAGCTTCAGGAAGTCCCATTATTGGCAACATGAACCTGATCGTTTCTTAAGGAGGTAAAGTTATCATTTCTCAACTTTTTGATTATTAAATAACTTATGGGAAGATAAAACCTCCACTAGTTTCAGCACCCACTCATGATGCCTGCCTGAATCACATGTTACTGTGGTAGCTGTGAAATGATCTGTGCAACTTCCATTCCTGTGGGTTTATTAGCTGACATTATTCAGGAAGAAAAACTCTGCCTGACAACCCATGTATTTATTTATTGATACTATGGATTCTTGGGACTGCAGAGATGGCTCAGCGGTTAAGAGTACTGGTTGCTCTTTCAGAGGACACAGGTCCAGTTCCCAGCATCCACATGGCAGCTAACAATTATCCGTAACTCTGTTATAAAGGATCCCACCCTTTCCTGGCCTACGTGGGCATTACACAACATAGGTGCATACACATACACGCAGGTAAACACTCACATACATAAAATGAAAATAAATAAAAATTTTAAAAACAGTATGGATTCATATTTAACTCTATAGGCTTATGATCCATCCTCATCTCTAGTCACAGCTGTGGCAGGTGGGTGCTCCTTCAAGCTGGGGTCTCTGTTCTTCCAACAGGCTCCTGCCACTCATCTGAACACTTCCTTGCTTTCTGGCACAAAATGTTCCCTTTTTGAACTTTCCCTGTACCAGCTCTAGAATCAGTCATTTCTCTAAAGCGCTAGAACCTTTCAGCAAGAGGTGATTTCTCAGAAACCAAGACCTGTTCATGGCTAAAATATGTCACTACTTCTAGGCCTTTTCATCAAAGAACTAGGAGACACATGTTTTTATAGGTTGTAGTCAAATTATATTCAACAAGAAAAGCAAAACATTGAAAAAAATTTCCACTACTGATGTGAGCAACACATAGTTAACAGAAAGACCACACAAAACCATGTAGGACACTGAACAGAGTTAATTTTTCTTTTTATACTATGTAAAATTTTCTTTTACTACAAGTCGTATAAATCTCCCAATTTTATGAAAGCAAAACACACAAAAAAATGGCAACTCCATCGTCTCAGGTTTACAAGTCACCAATCTTTTTTAAAAAATTTTTTTATTATTTTTATTTTATGTGTATGCATGTATTGCCTGCATAAGTAAGTGCCAGGTTTACAAGTCACCAATCTTTTTTAAAAAATTTTTTTATTATTTTTATTTTATGTGTATGCATGTATTGCCTGCATGTAAGTAAGTGCACCCGTGTCGTGTAGTGCCTGTGGAGGTCAGAAGAGGCTGTCAGATCCCCTGGGACTGGAGTTACAGACAGTCGTTAGCTGCCATGTGACAAGTCACCAATCTTTTTTGGTGATAAGAGTGAAGGAGATTTAGCAAAGTCAAGAATAATTATATCTGGAAATTAAGAATACAGACAGTTTCACACATTTTTAGTTCTAAGATTACAAAAAATACTGAAATTAGCAAGTTGGTCAGAAAACTTAAAATGAATTAATTTTAAAATACTAATTCTCTGCCTTCCTTCACCACCATTTAGCATTACTGGATTTCTACAAGGGTGTGGTATCCTGGAAAACAAGTTTCCACCATTCCCACTCCACCAACAGAGGTGACTGGATCAGTACTGCATGTGAGAAAATGAAGAAGGCTATTCCAAGAACCTGTGTGAAGACACTGGATACCTACATGTCATGGCACATCCAGTCATCATGAGCAAGTCAGGTGCAACAGAACAGGCTCCAAAGTTTGTTCATCTACTTTTCAGAATCTGCTTCCTAAGTTTGAAATCACAGACTTTCGTAATTGCTTAACCTAACCAGCACTTACTAAATATATACTCTTCCCAGAACTAAGTGTCCCCCCCAGGTACATCTCTGCTCTTTGTTCTGCCTCTTCCCCTGCCCTACACTGACCTTGAAGTGTAGTGAGTCACTTTAGCCACCCTCTGGGCAGAATCCTCGGGGTACTTCTCCATGGTGACATTCAGTGTTACGATTTGTGGGCAGAGCACTCTGCTCCGTAGATGCACTGCAGATGCACTGCAGAGACGTGTCTCTGCGATGCTTAAGAACCCCACACTGGAAGTCTTCACAGCATCTGCTCTCGCATGTCTTTCCCACCACTGATCACATGCTCCCATACATTTCACCTGTTTCCTTTCATCTACAAAGTGTTCCAGTGTCTTCCATGTAAAAAACAGCTTCACTAGCCAGGCGTGGTGGCACATAACTTTAATCCCAGCACTCAGGAGGCAGAGGCAGGCGGAGCTCTGTGAGTTTAAGGACAGCATGGTCTATATAGTGAGATCTTGGCCAGCTGGGGTACGGGGAGACACTGTCTCAAAAAGACCAAAAACACCCCTGAAACTTCATCTTTTAAAAATCCAAATTTCTGGCTGAGCATGGTGGCACATGCCTATAATCTAGCACTTGGGAGACTGCATTAATCTCAGATTATATATATATATTTTAATATTTTATTTATTTTTATTTTATATGTATGAGTGTTTTGCCTGCATATATGTTAAAGTACCACATGGATGCAGTGCCCGTGGCAGCCAGAAAAGAGCATCAGCTCCTCTAGAACTGGAATTACAGATGGTTGTCACCTATCATGCAGGTGCTGGGAACCAAACCCAGGTCCTCTGCCAAGAGCTCCAGTGCTCTTTAACAGCTGAACCATCTCTCCAGCCCCAAAGATTACCCTTCAAGGTAGATTGCTGCTGAATGTCTCTCTCCCTCTAACTGTAAGCATCTTGCTTTATCCATCACTGTATCCACTATGCCCACTATAGCCCTAATAGGTGTTCAATAAATGTTGAATAAATGAAGTCAAACATAGAACATCAAATGATACTGTGATTTCCACAAACGACATAAGCTTGAATGCTACAAGCCCCTACCTGGTAACTAACTGCTTTCTTTCCATCATTTCCAGTATGAGGTAAGGTTAAAGGTCCCGATACTATCCAAACATCTTCAAATCTGTCAGTTAGTTCACGACAATACATTTCTATTCTGAAAAACAAACCAAAAACGTGTTATATTTTCATAGGCATACATCCAAAGCATCAAACCCTATCAGTTCCCTGGAAAAGACACCAAGATATTTCACTTAATAAATTGACTTAGGGAGGTATGGTGGCACATGCCTTTAATCCCAGCACTCAGGAAGATAAAGGCATGCAGATCTGTGAGTTCAAGGCCAGTCCAGTCTACAAGTGAGTGCCGTTCCAAGGTAGCCAGGGTTACATAGTTAAGACCTTGACTCAAAAAAAGAGAAACAACTTAATATAGCAGAAAACATTATTATCATATAAGCAATGATTTCCCCTATAGTTTTACCGGAAAAAAATTAAGAGTCAAAAAGTTGGTGCAAGCCGGGCGTGGTGGTGCACGCCTTTAATCCCAGCACTCAGGAGGCAGAGGCAGGCAGATCTCTGTGAGTTCAAGGCCAGCCTGGTCTACATAGCGAGTTCCAGGCCAGCTGGGGCTACAGGGAAACCCTGTCTCAAAAAAAAAAAGTTGGTACTAGGGAGATGGCTCAGCAGTTAAGAGCACTTGCTGTTCTTACAAAGGACCAGTTCCCAGCACCTATGTGGTGACCCCCACAAGCGGTGCACATACATGGTACACTTAGATACATGCAGGCAAACACTCATACACATAAAATAAAAAATAAATAAACAATGTCCAGAACTGAAACTTTGTTAAAACATTTATCAGGGCCATAGCTCAGTTAAAGGATCTGCCTAGCCTGCAACAAAGCTCTGGGTTCAAACCCCAGCAGTGCAAAAAAACAAAAACTGTCTATGCCATAGTTTTCAAGTAAGTATTTTTTAAGAGTTGCATATCATTCTGACAAAGTCAATATACTTTATTTAACTATGTGTTTATTTTAATGTTTCTTCAATATGATATTAATTCAAGATAAATTCAAAGGACAGAATTACTGAATATTAGAATTACTGAATATTTTAATGATTCTTCATGATATCTAAAACTTACGCTTAATATTTTTAAATTTTAACTTATTTATTTTATGTGTATGAATATTTTGCCTATACGTATGTAAGTGCATCTGTGTGCAATGCCAGTGCTTTTAATCTCTGAGCCATCTCTCCAGCTCCAACTTAACATTTTTAACCATACTACATAAATTCACTCTAAACTCCAAAATTTGACCTAGCAATTTCACCAGTCTTTACAATACTGGAATTTACTATATAAAAACTTTTTTTTTTCAAATTTACCAGATAAAAATGCCAAGTAGTTCTAATATGCACTTTTTTTTAAGGTTTCCAGCTTTTAATTTTTGACATAATATAGAGAACGAGAATAGTATTTCACTTTCAACTTATGGGAGATAATCACATTCAAATATGTTTGGATTTGACAACCTGCTGTCACAATACTAAAGAAATTTCATTAGATAATCAAGTATCCTTTGGCTGCATGAGCCAATGTATTCGTTGTAAGTTGTTTAAAAATGCAGTCTGGCTGGGTGTGGTGGCACATGCCTGTAGTCCCAGCACTTGAGAGGCAGAGGCAAGTGGATCTCTTGTGAGTTCAAGGTCTACATATTGAGTTCCAGGTCAGCTAGGGCTACAAGGAGACCCTGTCTCAAAAAGACCAAAAAAAAAAATGCAGTCTGTTGGGCTTCAAATTATTAAAGAATATCAAGATTATGTAGACATTCATCTTACTCTATTTCATCCCATTTCAAAAGCTGAAGATAAAATTGCACCCTGCAATACTCCTGAGACTACACCTCCTTTCACTCACTTATAAAAGTCAAAAACTAAACTGCAACTTCCTAAGACATAGCTATTTCTAGCACGTACTGACATAATCAAGAAAGACTACTAGACAGAACTTAGTGATTGCTTTTATATTTACACTTTTCAGCATAATACATCTTTCCTAAGAAGACAAAAAAAATATTAACAACTTGGATTTCCCTTATGGAATGTAACACAACAGTCTCTCTTACTTTCTGACCTTCATAAAGTTCAATTGTCTCCGGTGGAAACTACCTACATGGCACAGTGCTATACAATTATTCCAGAGAGCTGTGTATTTAGGTTCACAGCATGATATCAACACAGGAGTAATATGTACATTCAGATACTGCCTTGAAAGTCTCTAAAGGAGAGAACAATATTTGTCACCACTCCTCAGTCTCTTATCTAAAACACAAAATCAAGTTAGTTTTTTATAGAGCAAATACCCAATTACAATGTAAAGTTTTCCTTCCCTACAAAGATATCCTTTAGGGGAAAATGTCCAAAACTCCCATAGGTAGGGAAAAATGTCAAAACACTCCCATAGGTACGCAATCAGCAAACAGAACATGGAAGGAAACACGACCAGAAAAACATCCCATATCTCCAACAAATAAGTTAGAAGGAAAAAAGGGAAGGAAAACCTTGAAAAGGGATTGAGAAGCTCTGCCAACTAAACCCAGGTACAGCTCTTGGTTGAATACCACCACTACCAACAAAAGGATACCCGGAGAAATTTGAATACTGTCGAACTAGTAACAAAAAATTATGGTTAATATTTTTAGGGGTAATAATAGTACTATGGGTAACATTTTAAAACAAAATTTTCTCATGAAAATATATATTAATAAAGTCATATGTTGTAATCTGAGGTGGGGAGAGTATATTAGATAAAACATATGTTACCATGATTAATAACTATTAAAGTTGTTTAGGACTCGTTTTATTTACATGTATGTGTGTGTTTTTATATATGCATACATATGTGGGCTCACGTACCCAGGAAAGCCAGAAGGAGGTATTGGATCCCCTGGAGCTGGAGTTACAGGTAGTTGTGAGCTGCCCAACATGGGTGCTGGGAACCGAACTCCTGTCCTCTGGAGCAGCAAGTGCTTTTAACTGCTGAGCCATCTCTCCAGCCCCTGAAGTCTTTTAAGTATGGGGTATTTTCTTTCTTTCTTTCTTTCTTCCTTCCTTCCTTCCTTCCTTCCTTCCTTCCTTCCTTCCTTCCTTCCTCCCTCCCTCCCTCCCTCCCCCCCTTCCTTTCCTTTTCTTTTCTTTTTTAGTGGTACTGAGGATGGAACCCAGAATCCCTGCCCATTTGAGGCAAGTAGTCTACCACTCAGTGACACCCCATATTATCTAAGTACTATATGAGAAAAGCATAGCTGTCTGAAACAACCTTAATCAGTGCTAATCTTAGATGTTTAACAGGACAAACTAACAGAACTTGTTAACAATGTCAGAAAAAGGTAAAAAGCCCAGATGATTTTCCACCAAAAAATGGCTAATGGCTATGCTGAACTGTACCCAAACTTTTCTTTTAAAAGGATCAGGAACAGGCCAGGAGGGGTGGTGCTCACCTGTCATCTCAGCACTCGGGAGACCGATAAACAAAAAACACAAGTTGAAGGCCAGACTGGACAGCTGAGACACTGTCTCCATAAACAAAAGGTTAAGGACAAATAAAGAAATAAAGTGCCTTTCCTGAATACCTTGCCTCAGTTATTAGCAGGAATATTATTTTGGGTAGTTTCTCTCAAAATCTGACTTTTGAGCAGTGGCAAACATACCAAAGAGGCAGGCTAGCTTTTGAAGTCTGTTCTCCCACACAAAGCTATATTCCCAAAATGTAGCAAAGACAATGGCCTTTCAGTGGGGACAGCGTCTGAAAAACACAGACAGCAGATACACAAGGCAGCCTCCTGTCACACCATTCACCTTCCACAGCTTACCTATTCCAGTATCCAGAATTATTATCAAAATCCTGCGGCACAATATTAGAAAGGTAAAAGGTTTCAGCCATGGCTTTCTGTGAAAAGAAAACAGCATGTTATCCTGAAATGTCTTCCCCTTAAAGATATTTCACAAAGCAGACCCAGACAACCAGTTCCTTATCCACACCAGGGCTGGGGATCTAACCCATGGCCTTATTCAGCCAGGCAAGCACTCGACCACTGATCTACAATCTCCAACCCACTAATACTTATTTAGATAAGTGAAAGTCACAGGTATTCCAGGACAGAAAACTCTATAGCGATTATGCAAAATAAGAACTAAAGGACATGGGTGAGATGGCTCAGCAGGTAAAGGCACTTGCTACACAAGCCTGATGACCCAAGTTCAATCCCCAGAAACCTATTTAAAGCTGAAAGGAGAGAACCAATAATAACAATATTGTCCTCTGGTCTTCACATGTGCACCATGGCTCACATGTGTTCACACATGATAAATAAAAATGTTTCTAATTAAAAAAAAAAAAAAGAACTATAAGTTGGAAGTTGGGTATAGTGATATATCTGTAATCCTAGTACTTAAGAGGTAAAGGCAGGAGAATCAGGGCCATCCTAAGCTATATAAGTTCAAGGACAGCCTGGCCTACACGAGCTTCTATCTCAAAAAAGGAAAAAATAAGAATTATTAGCTTGTTGTTCCCGGCTTTGCTTACCATTTATAACTTCCAAACTCCTGATGTTTATAGATTCCAAGGACTAAAGGTTTTAATATAAAGCTCAAGACTACAGGGCTAGAGAGATGGCTCAGAGGTTAAGAACACTGGCTGCGCTTGCAGAGGACCCGGGTTTGATTCCCAGCACCCACATGGCAGCTAACAACCATCTTTAAACTCTAGTTCCAAGGGATGTGATGCCATCTTCTGACCTCCACGGGCACTGCATGGCACAGGTGCACTTACATACATGCAGGCAATACACTCACACACATAAAACAAAAATAATAAAATATTTTAAAGCCCAAGAATAAATCCTGAGTTTAAGCCTCTAGCAGAGTTACTTGTCACAGATCAACATTAATTCAAACATTAGTTTAAAACTGGCTGAGAAAAGTTCCTTGCTTCCCAAGTGTCTAGCCACCATGACTTCATTCACTTCACATGTCTAATGTACATACAGGAGGCTTCACCTCATTGCATTCCTTCACAGTGATCTGGAAGTAATTGCTTCTACCACTGTGACCAACTCCTTAAGCAGTAGCTCTCAACATTAGAGGTTGTTAGAGACTGACTGATGCATTACTATTCCAGCTGTAGTACAGGTCTGAAACTTCTCAAAATAAAAACGAGCAAGCTAAGGGCTAGGGTGGAGCTCACTGGTAAAACGTCTGCCCAGCATACATAAAGCCTAAAATCAAAAATAGAAAAGAAAAAGTAAATGAGCAGCTTGAGCTCCCAGTGGCCTCTCGGTTCCCCTTTACAGTTAGAATTTAGTTGTTGGAGGAGAGACAGACAGACAAGGATATTCTCAAGTTTTAAGATCTGGCATCTAGAGGTTTATCTCTAAGTCCCACAGCCCCACACTGTCATCCCTCTCAGAAATATGCCTACACTTGAAAATTTGTTATTTCCTGCTGGTGCCATATGTCCTCGTGACCAGCCACTTGCAACATAGTCCTCATTGAGCGCACTGAAGGCCGACGGGATAGTGGGATCAGGCTTGAATTTACAATGTTTTCTGTCTGCGTCACCTGAGGAAAAACACAAAACGGTTATCTATGGGTCCCCTAAGCCATATCCCTCCCTCATATCCCCCCACTATTCCCAATTTCATGTGTTCAAAACACATTAATTATATGCATGCATGAAATTTTCAATTTTTAAAAAAATATTTTATTTTTATTTTAGTATATGAGTGTATTGCCTGTATGTAAGTGCACCCATGTCATGCAATGCCTGTGGAGATCAGAAGAGGGCATTGGATACCCTGGAACTGGAGTTACAGACAGCTGTTAGCTGCCATTTGGGTGCTGGGAACCAAATCTGGGTCCTCTACAAGAGCAGCCAGTGCCCGGAGCTAGAGAGATGGCTCAGTAGTTAAGAACACTGGCTGTTCTTGCAGATCAGGGTTTGAATCCCAGCACCCACATGACAGCTAACAACTGTCCATAACTCCAGTTCCAAGGGATCCAACAACCTCTTCTGTCCTCCACAGGCATTGCACAACATGCGTGCACTTACCTACATGAAGGCAATACACAGATACACATAAAATAAAAATAATAAATAAAATATTTTTTTAAAAAAGAGCAGCCAGTGCCCTTAACTGCTGAGCAATCTCTCCAGCCCCCAAATTTTCAATTAAAAAAAAAAAACTCATGTACTGTATTTTGCACAGTTATATTCTGACAAGCTTATATGTCAACTAAATAATGCATAAAGGATAAATATAGAAACAAAACAACTGGTTCTGGGCAGGCTCAGACTGGAGGAAGGACGGTATCTCTGATCTCTTGCTTACTGCCTTTAAAGTTAGGACAAAATAAACATTTAAGTTAGGCGCTCTATCCAGAAATTCCTAAAACAGATTATCTGAGTACTACATGGAAGAAAAGAAACGTTGATTTCTGCTGATTTTCTGATCTGCAGAACAGTCTGCCATGCAAGGCATGAGCAAATCCCAACCTTACGTTTTGCCAGTAATTAGGTCAGACCTTGTTAAACCATCTTGGTGAATGGAATATACTCAGACTGCTACACAAAGAAATTAGGATGGAGATGAATGAAATTACTGATTACAATGTCCTTTCACTGAGCCAAAAACTTAAGTGACCAGATTCCAAGGTTCACTGTAATTTACCCAACTCCTAGCTTTTTAGAATCACTTCAAAAGAAAAAAATTAATGATACAGAGGAATTATCATTAAGTAAACTTCTAAGTGTCATTTACTCTGAAATCACTTCCTTGAATGCCTAGTTACCTTTGGTGCTTGCTGCCTTTCAAAACTTATTTGTGGGTCTGGGACTGGTGGCACAGACCTGAAATCCCAGCTACTTGGGAAGCTAAAGTAGGAAGATTACAAATTTAAGGAACTTAGTGAGGGGCTATCTCAAAATAAAAAGGTTAAAAAAAAAAAAAGGCTGGGGAATTCATAGCTCAGAGGTCAAATACTTGCCTAGTATATAGGGGGCCCTATGTTCTACCCCCAATACCAAAACAAAAATGGCAAACTTACATGGAGGGCTTTCCAAACACCTAAGAAGATGCATTCCTTGAGAAAAGAAGTTAACTGACTTCTATCAGGTGCCTAGTGGCCTTACCAAAGAAGGTATACCAAGCAGTGATCAAGGTTTCTATGCACTGCATAGATTTGGACTACAAGTCAGTATGAAGGCCTGTCTGTAGCCTCAGCCTTTTACATTTGATGCACCTCTGTCAGTACCAGGACAACCTTCCCATAGTCCCCTAGAATGCAGGCAGGTGAGCTGATTCATTCTTCTCTAGGAATGTAGCCCTTTGTGGTTCTAAGTTCATGTATGGGAGTTGGATGAGCCCCAGAACTTTCCTTCAATCCTTCCTTCCACCCTATAGGACTGGAGTCTCTAAGGCAAATTTGCTGGAATTGCCCTTATTTCTCTAAACTCTGGCTTTGCTCCAAACATTGGCTTGGCAATTCTCCACTATTCTGTTATCGCTTCATATTTTCAAGTGATTTTAAAAAGCACTCTTCATCTACTGCTAGTAACATACCTTATTCCTTTCAGCAGGAGAGTTAGTTTGAATAAAAACTCTGACCTTTAACACCGAAGACTTTTAACACCAAAGTCAAGAAAGACCCAGGAATGTAAAGCCAGATGAGATAGCACAAGTCTGACTTCCCAGCTCCCACAGGAGCATGGGAAGTGGAGACAGGAGAGTCCCCAGAGGGCCACAAGACAGACAGCCTAGAGCATACGTGGCAAAGAGACCTATCTCAAACATAGAGAGCAAAGACCGATACCCAAGGTTGTTCTCTGCATAATGTGTGTGTGGCCGCACCATGATGTGTACGTGGCCACACATACCATGGCACACGTGAGGCGATCAGGGGACAATTCTGTGGAGTTGGTTTTCTCTCCTTCCACTTTGATGCAGGTTCCAGGGTCATCAGGTTTAGGCAGCAAGCCCCTTTACCTGCTGAGCCATCTCATCAGCCCCAGAGCACACATTTTAAAATAAAAAAGAAATAATATATGGGCCTTATAGTCAATGCCGACTAACAAAGTAGGAATGAAACTACCATCATAAGCAGGGTGTGGAAGGGTAAGCCTATAATCCCAGTACTTGGGAGGTAGACACAGGAGAATCGAGTTTAAGATCATCCTCAGCTACAAAGATAGCTAATCTGAGGCCAGCCTGGGCTACATGACACCTTATCTCAAAAGACCAAACAAACTATAGCAAAAAGTAATATCGTTGGGGCTAGAGAGATGGCTTAGCACTTAAGAGTGCTTACTTCTTAGCCCAGGTTCAGTTCCCAGAACAAATATGGTGGCTCACAACTGTTTGCAACTCCAGTTCCAGGGGATCTGATGTCCTCTTCTGACCTCCACAGACTACCACACTCACGTGGTACACATACAAACACTCAGGTACACACACATACACATTAAATAAATAAAATCTTTTTAAAAAGTAATATCCTGACCTACTGAGGGGAGTGGCAGTAGCGGACCTCATGGCGTGCATGAGCGTTGTTCTAGCCTATCAGAGCGGCTTACGTGGAGAAAAGAGGAGACCCTTCCGGTGAGAGGAAACAGGAAACGGAAGCTAGGAGTCGGGCGTGGTGAGGCCTAGTCACCTACTGAGCGCAGTGGCAGTAGCGGACCTCGTGGAAGACCACAGTCATGCCTCCCAAGGCTGTGAAGCCCCAGGGTAGACCTCGCAAGTGCCCAAAGGTGGATCCTGCCCCATCTGAGGACTCACAGAAGCCATGTGAAGAGATCCCAGCAAGGAATCCTGATACCAGTGCTGAGGAAGGTCCGTCAGAAACACAAGAACCCATGCCAGGACCCAGTGAGACTCTTCAGGAGACTGAACTGAGTATCAATGCTACTGTCAAGAACTTCGAGCGGAAAATTGACCAGTTCGTAAGACTTAGCGTCGAGGAAAGACAGAAGTTCTATCAAGAATATTCTCGGGAGTTTTTGAGCTTGATTGTGATGTGGAATATGGATGCTGAGGAAGTGAAGAACCACAGAGAAAAACTGGCTAGCTTACTTGAGGAGCGACAAAACCTTTTTCAACAATTTCAAGTTGCTCAGACTCAGAAAATGGAAGAATTTAAGGAGTTATACAAGCAATACTTAAAGAGTCTTGATGATATCGAGAATTGTCATAGAAATGTTGTTGCTGATGAAATAAAAAAACAAATGGAGATACTGGACGAGACAGTTGTGCAAGAAAATCAGGAGGAGACTGCTGTTTGACAGTCTCTTTCCCTGTTATTGTCCTAAAACTTTGAAGGAAGAGTATTGATGGAAGTGGAAAGATTTCATCATAAAATTAGTTGTGTGAATCTACTGAGGTTAAGACTGTAGTTGAAGAAATAACTAGTTTCTTGTTCAAATTTCTGTGAAGTAACACAACCTTTTTTGTTGTTGTTAAACCCAAGTAAAACTGAGTTATGAAGTAACAGCAATTCCAGGGCTTTATGTAACATTCTTCCAGCCCTTTGGTACTCAGGGTCATTTTTATTTTTCCTTAAAGTTGTCAAATA
>NW_008329323.1:1378355-1401119 GCF_000622305.1 Nannospalax galili | reverse complement strand
GAATAAATCCTAACTGTATTGAAAATGTGCAGACATTTAGGACATTTACTTGATTTAGCCTGAAATTATCAGACAATGCTAAAGTCACTGAAAGTTTATCTTTCTATAGTTTTTTCAAAGGTTTTTATTTTTAATTTGTGTGTGTGTGTGTGTGTGTGTGTGTGTCTGCATGAGTTTATGTGGACCACATGCATGCAGGTGCATGTGGCGACCAGAAGAGGCATCAGAGCCCCTGAAGCTAGAGTTACAGGCAGTTGGCATGTCTCTCTTGCCTGGTAGTCAGCAAGGAATGCAACAACGTTACAGGCAACTATAGTAGAAGAGAAGTTAATCTAGAGTCATGATACATAAATATAGCCAGATTGCTTTATTCCTGTTATTATTGAAAATTAACAATAGCTTTGGTGAAATTACTTTTCTTTTAAAAGATTTACTTTTGTACGTGTGTGCACATGTGTGCTTGTATGCTGTGTGTGTGGTGCCTGAGGTGTCCAGAAGAGGGTGCTGAATCTCTTGAAGCTGGATTCACAGGTAGTTGTGAGCCTCCCAACATGGGTGTTGGGAACCAGTTCAGGTCCTCTGGAAGCGCAGCAAGGGCTCTTACCCACTGATCCATCCTCCTAGCCCCCGGAAAATGCCTTAAATAGCATCAGATTATTTATAAAATTAGCAGCTCTGCTTTCTTATGAATAATTGCTAACACCAATTACCACAAAGAGATGAACTGAGAAAATGTTACACAGTCAGGAAAAATAATAAAACCCTGTCAGTGGGGAGTGCACTTCGCTGAAGCTGTCAGTCACTGACCACCTGACACTGTGTGTTCTGACTCAAAAGAGGACACAGAAAAGTTCATCTCTGAGAATTGGTGTGCAGACTAATGGCCATTAGAGGCCAGGAAGGCAGAAGGGACGGGGGCAAAGGAAAGATGCTACAAAGTGATATAAGATGAAATAAACTTTCATGGTCTACACCCAAGGAGAGTGACTGCAGTGTGCAACAACTTATCACATATTAAGAAAATTAGGAGATAAGAGCAAAGTCCCCACACAAATCAATGAAAATGCTTAAGTAAATGGGGGAAATTGCCCTTATTTGGTCATCACCCATTGCGTAAATGCCTCGGTAGCCACACCCTGCCTCACAAATGCACACAATTATTACATGTCGTGGCGATAAGAAAAGTTTCCAGTCCTTGTCAAGTCCCCCATTTCTTCACTTTCCTTTCTTGTCAGTGTCTAGCTGCCTCCAAATGAGCATTTCCTGGCCACGGAACTCGTGTCTTTCAGTCGTCTCCATCATTTTTCTCTCTTCTGGCCCCACATAAAAAATGTGAGGTTAACGTCCTATATTTTAATCTCTGCTAAAACCTTGGGGACGCAAGTTGATTTTGACTGAAATTTCCATCTAATCCTGCGAATATTAATTCACACTCTCTCTTAGATGAAACTTTAACCTCACCCCAAGACTAAATTTTGGACTGTTCATTGACAACATGTGGATCTAAAACATGTTAAAAAATTGAAAACAACCATTACTGGAATAGTTGCAAATATATACACGGCCAAGATCCCGTAATGATGGAAGGTGTGAGGGGAAGGCCGTGTCTGTGGATTCAGGAGATGCGTTCTGTGTAAGCAGGAATCACATAAACTTCTCAGAAACCACAATGAGATCATGGCAGAGAAGGAAGTCTCCTCATTTTCAGTTCAATATTCTCACATATATGAATGAAGACTTTCTATAAATATTTAACACAACCAGTTTTACTGGTTGAGATGAGCTTGCTGATCAAATAAATGAATTAAATTAAAAAGTCTACTAAACTTTTTCTCCCTAGCTTAGAAATAAGCTAAGCCATGGTATATGTGTGTGTGCATGTGTGTGTATGTTCTGTGTATGTATGTGTTGTGTGTGTATACATGTATGTGTGTTCAGTGTGTGTTCGTGTGTCCAGTGTGTGTTGTGTGTGTATGTGTATTTGTGTGTTGTGTGTGTGTGTAAATTATGTGAGCTTAATTATTTATTTGCTGTGGGTTGTAAACAAGTAAAAATTTAATGCATTGTTGAATATAAGCAGGTATCCTAAATTTTGGTCTTTTAAAGAAAATCTCCAGCTGAAATTGTAAGCAGTGGCCCTTCCCAAAGTCTGCTCACACACAGACACCTGAAATCATCATGTCCTCTTCTTGTGGATCTTCGGCTGTGTCTTAGGTGCCAGAGCTGCAGTCATTCTGCTGTTTGTTGAGCAGTCTTTCTTGTCAAATGGCACTCTCTTATTGAACTTGTTTCTGTCATTAAGATTTAGCCATATTAACACATTTGACTCATTATCATTAAAATCTGGCCTAAAAATGTTAACTTGAGGGCTGCATCTAGGATGCCTGTAGGTGATTCTGTGTGTTGGTACCTGACCGTATACAGAGGTGACCCTTTGTGCTTCCCAGATACCGTGTGTAATGTCTGAGGTTTCATTTCTGATCTTACTGGCACCTTCTTCTTTTCTTTTCAAAAAATCTATGTAGGATTTGACAATTTTGGCTTTTAAAAACATCCCACTCTTGGGCTGGAGAGATGGCTCAGTGGGTAAAGGTGCTTGCCACCAAACCCAGGTTCCACAGGGTAGAAGGAGAAAACCAACTTCTGTAATCTGCTCTCTGACCTCTACACACATGCCATGACATAGGCATACCCACTTATGTGCACACACACACACACATACACACGCACAATAATAATGATAACAAATCCAGCTCTCCCTCACTGCATCCCTAGTTTCTACTTTGTTTACATCTGCTGTGATCTTTCTTATTTCTGTGACTCTTCTAGCTTTTTGGAAAGTTTGCCCCACTTTTCCTAATTCTTTGAGATAGAGCATTTGATCATTTGAGAACTTTCTTTTTAAAGAAAATTATTGAGTTTGTGGTGGGGGTGGGCAAGAATGTCATGGTATGTGAAGAGGCCAGAGGACAGCTTTGGAGTCAGTTCTCTCCCTCCACCTTTCTGTGGATTCTGGGCATCGAAGGCATCCCCAGGTGTGGCCAGCAAGCACTTTACCTGAGTCATCTGACTTGGGAACTTTTCAACGCGGACATTTATTGCTATGAATTTCCTCTGTAACCCTGATAAATTTTGGTATGTTAAGATTCTATTTTTCTTTCTCTCGAGGTATTTTTCAAAGTTCCCTTTTCCAGTTTCCTTTAAGACATTGATTATAAAAACGTGGTTTTTTTTTTTTTTAAGTTTTTCATGTGTCTGGTTGTGTGGATGGTCTGTATGTTTCTCCTTAGCTTGGTCTAAAATGCAGTTCAGGTCCAATGATTTCTTATTGACTTTCTGTCTGGGTTATTGGTCCACTGTGCTGCCAACCTGACACAAACTAGAGGCCTTGGAAGACGAAACCTCATCCGAGAACTTGTCTCCATCAGGTCCCCCAGCAGGCGTGTCTGTGGATGGTGCTGTCCCTACTCAGGCGGTGAGCTGCAAAACAGAGGAAGCCAACCAGCGAGCAGCATTCCTCTGTGGCCCCTGCTTCATTCCTACGTCCAGGTTCCTGCCTTGAGTTGCTGCTTTGACTCCTTCAGTGATGGATGGTGACCTAGACTTGAGAGGTGAAGTAGACCCTGTCCTCCCCCAAGCTGCTTTTGGTCATGATGTGGCACAGCAACAGGAAGCAATCTAGGACACCATTGTCGAAAGTGGGGAACTAGAGTGTCGTGGCAGGGGTATCACAGTCAATGGCTCCTGTCTTCATTTTATGTGGTAAGTTCTCCAGTGCTAGGCGGAAATACACTTACTGTTGCTATGTGCTCTGCATTGAGTCACTCTTTTATCGTTATATAACATCTACCTTTCCTCTGAGTAGTTTGTAATTTAAGCTCTACTTTGTCTAGGTTCATCAACCTTTCCTGCACTTTGTTTTCTATTTGTATCAAGTGTGGTTTTTCATCCTTCACTTCCAATGCATTTATTTTCATTCATTCATTCATTCATTCATTCATTCATCCATTCATTGCCTATCAATCTAACACAGGGTCTCCCTCTGCAACCAGGATGATCCAAACCCAGGGTCCTCCTGTCTCTGCTTACTGGGTTCTGGATGACACACGGTGCCATATTCAGTAAAGTTAAATTTTATCATTTCAAAATAGATGATACAAGATGATAGTCTTTAGAAGTCTTTAGGTAAGCAAACAGCACAAGTCTATGGAAAATTCAGAAAACAAATAGAAAACTGTTCATAATATAACACACAGGAGAACATTAAACCAAAAAGAAAGATAAGAAACTATGCTTAGAAACCAGAAAATAACTGACAAACTACAGTAAGTCCTTACCTATGACAAATTATCTTACCTGTAAATGGAGCATGATCATCAGTAAGGAAATATACAGTGAGTGAACAGATTACAAATAAGACCCACCTACATGCTGCCTATATATGTAATTGTCTCTTTTTAAAAAAGATTTATTTTTAAATTATGTGCATGTGTCTGTGTGTGGGTATGTGCAGCATGTGCATGCAGATGCCCCTGGGGGCCAGAAGAGGGTGCTGAAGTTACAGGTGACTGTGAGTCATACAACAGAAATGAGAATACAGTGAAATGAAAACAAACAAACAAGTAGGAGGGAGACTTGGCAGAGAGAATCCACTCCAAAGAAAAATTAAGAAGCTGAAGAATCCTGAGACGCAAAGACAAAGAGGCTGGCTCTTGAAGAGGGCACAGGAGGTGTGTATGCAACAAGCACAGGGGCCTTAGTGACATTCTCTGCACTCACACACCACTGACAAAACAGACAAGGCAATGGGCGCTGCCCTTGAACTCCACTCAGAACGTCTCCAATGGCAACAACACACATCTCTGCCATTCTTGGGTCACAGACACATCTGAGCAGAGCTAATGAGATTAAGATCATCTAAGTATCTTTTATTTTCACTTTTTTTTCTTTGAGACAGCATTTCACTCTATAGCCCTGGCTGGCCTGGAACTTGCTTTGTAGAATACTTTGACCTTCAACTCACAGAGATCTGCTTGCCTCTACCTCCCACCTTCTGGGACTAAAGGCGTGCACCACCACTCCCAGCTCTAAGTACCTTTTGCACTACAATAAACTAGAAATCAATGATAAGAGGAAACATAAGAAATATACGCACACAGCAACTCACAGGGCCTCCCAAACCCAACATGCCAATCAAGAAACTAAGAGAGAAGAAGTCAAAGAAGAAAAGGCAGCACAGTGAAGACGTAAAGGTTACAGCAGGGCAGTTCAGACAAGGGGCTCAGCAGTAAGTCCTGCGACCGAGGGAAGAAAGGCTGTGGGCAACAGCTGAACATATGAGTCCGGTCAGTAGACAGAGAAACGGGAGCGCGCACAGCTGGAGGCCACACACAGGGCGAACTAAGTGACAGCACAGAAGTCAGTGAAACACGGTTGTTTCTAAAAGCACAAATGGAATCAACAAACTTTTAGGCAGACAACACGAGAAGTCAGAATGATCAAATAAAATCTGAAATGAAAGAAGAGATAACGAAAATAGGAAACAAGACTCTTATGCAAAATTGCACTAAAAATTGAAGATGAGGAGAAATTCCTGACAACATACATCTCACCGTGGTTGAATTGGGAAGGCACTGAGCAGTCCTACCACTGTGTACCTAGTTACAGAAAGTGACATCAGCTCTCCAAGGGATGTCTACTCCTCTGTCTGCCTTGGTATCTGCAGCACTAAGACAAGTAGCCAGGACATGAACAAACACAGGTGCCCATCACTGGGGGACTCAATAAAAACGGGCTGTACATATTCAAATATTACTCAGCCATCAAGAAGGATGGTCCTACCACTTATAAAAAAGTGGATGGACCTTTAAAATGTCGTGACAGCACACACAAAGACCATGTTGTGTAACTCCACTCACACAGACGCTGAAGAATTGGTCTACTAGAGGCATAGAGTCCAGTGGTGGCTCTTAGATTCTGGAATGGCTAGGTACAAGGGAGAGTGAGGGTACTAGCCTGGGGTAAACAGAGTAAGCAAGAACGACTCTCAGAAGGTGAATTGTATAGCAAGGGATGAAATGGATGCACAGCATCCTCAGAGGCTTGGCCACTTACTATGTGATTGAGAGGTGACAACATCTTTCAATTTTATGTCTTATGTGGTGTTTATAGTGAGTTTAATATTGTATGACTGCATTAATGCAACCGTGAAACTAAAAAGAGAGAAAGTGGGTCAGTGGGGCATGACGCTGGAGGGTGGGTACTGTCGGTCTCCTTCCCCTTCTCTTGCTCCCCCCTTCTCTCTTCTCTTCCCTCCCTCCCTCCCTCCCTCCCTGCCTCCCTCCTTCCATGCTCCCTCCCTTCCTTGGGTCCTCCCTCCCTCCTTCTCTCCCTCCTTCCTTCTCTCCCTCTCTCCCTCCCTCCCTCCTTCTCTCCCTCCCTCCCTTCCTTTTCTATTTCTTTCCTCCCTCTCTTTCTCCCCTGTCCTTGCCATCACCTGGTGATAAGCTCTATCCCATGTGCTCCCTGCCGTGATGCTTTGTCTCATTGCAGTCCAGAAACAGAATCAAGTGATCAGGAACTAAAGCTGCAAACCGTGAGACAAAATATAACTCTCCTCCTTTAAGTTGATTTTCTCAAGAATTTTGTCAAAGCAACAGAAAGCTGACTGACTCAAGCAGTGACAGACAGCTTCCCCCAACCACCCCTTCCTTCCAGCTCCATCCGCTCTCACAGGTGGCTGGACGTCAGTACCAAGTCCAGGTTGTTAAGTCTGGACTTCTGGCCTTACACATTTCTTGTCAGAAACTCTCCCTAGATCTAACCTTGTTGGTAGCTCATTGACTGGCCAGGAGTTCATGGTGAAACAGAAATAAAAAAAGGTTTACTTAGCTGAGGAGATAAAAGAACCATAAAACGTATGCGCCGGAGGCCAAACCTCCGTCACAGGCACTGCCGGAGAGCACTGTGCAGGGACAGGCTCCTGCTTTATCTGCCTTCACAGTTGATAAGGGAAGCCTGCGTCATATCTCAGGAATGTCTCACAAAACTGATAGTGAAACTGGCCGTGTTAAATTATACTTCCATATAGCCATAAAAGTTCTGAAATGTGGAACAATGCCAAATGTGCCTCTTTAATGAGTCTAGTAATCACGGGGCCTGTTGGAGCCCTGACTTGGGCCTGATGAAGTGAGGTGGACAGCAAAGGCCACACTGTTAGCCAGCGTTCACGGAGGCAGGATCTGGAGTTTGGCCAGTTTGGGCTACACAGAGAGATCCTGTCTCAAAACAAAAAGCAAAGATCCCCAAGCCCCAGCACACACAGAAGGGCTTCGTAGAGCTGCAGGCGCCACAGGGAAGGCAAACCTCAGGTCTTCTAAGCAGCCGCTTGGCTGTGGAGACCACACATCATGAAGGGAAAGGCCAAGTTCAGTCAGATGTTAGCCACAATGCACATACTTTCTCCCCTCCGGGCTTGTGGGGGCCTCTGACAAGAAGCCTCCTGTTAAAGTCTCTGGCGGCTGCTGTGAACTCTCTGTCAGATGTGTCCTTGGAAGAGGCCACGTGGAAACAAGGTTTGCCCTGTCTCATGTTTTAGCGCCCACACGTTCTCTTCCATTCTGTCACGGGCAGAGACATTCACAGTGAAATTGGCCCTGGTGGCCTTTGTACCAAAAAAGCCCGAGAGCTTTGCATCTTGAAACACACATTGCTGTTTGGGATGAGGTGAAGCCCCTGCTATGTGCTCACCACATCAGGTTTGTCACACACATCCCAAGCCTTCACCCCCTCCACAGAAGTAGGCTGCCACCTGCCTGCCCAGATGGAAGGCGTGGCTCAGGGAAGCCGGGTGGAACAGGGGTGCTCATAGCTCTGTGGGCTGAGCTGGAAATGTGCCTCACTCCAAGGACCCTTCTCCTTGCATTCACCTAGGGTGTTTCAGAGTCCTGAAGGCCCAGGTGTTCCCTTCCCAGCACCAACTTGGCAAAAACTCAAGCACATTAGAAATTGAAATAAATAATTAACATATTAAAACAAAGAAAGACAAAAGCTGTCTTGAGGTGACCTCTATCTTGAGGTTCTGGGAGGAGGGTCTGAGGAGGAGGAATGAGAAATGGAGATGGCAGTGGTTCCCTAATGTATATTATTACATGCACACAAATGGGAAACTGTATAAATTCTATAGGATACTGCATGTTTGATTCCAAATATACTACATACACATATGTAACACTGAATATCCTTCATATGATACTGTAGATTTGATACTAAATACATGACGTATACCTATGTACTGTCTCTGAGGCAATTTGGATTGCTTAAAGGTTATAGAAACAGAGACTTGCAATTTAGAGTGTGATACAAGGCTTTAGAATGTTCTGGAAGCCTGCCAGTAGAAGAGGAGCTGTGGGGCTCCAGATGCCCTCAGTCCTCACACCACCTTGCTGAGGGTTTCTGCAGGTTTTATCAGATCCCCGGACAGGGAGTCTGATGAGAAGGAGGACAGGAGGTGGGATGGAGGCTCCCAGGATTCCCCGGTGCAGGCAGCAGGGCGTTCCTTCCCTGTTGAAACATTCAAACACCGTCTTTGAGGATGAGCTTGCAAAGAATGTGTCAAGTACATGCTGGCTCTGTCGTTCTGTGGGGCCTGAGCAAAGGCTCCTGAAGAGTGGCTGGTCTGGAGCAGCAGGTAGCAGTCCCTGCTTGGCACGGAGGACATCGTCCCCCAACTGACGATGATGGCAGAACTTTGGGAAAACCTGAAATCACTGAGCTGTCTCAACTTTGCAGGGTGAATTTTATGATGTGTGAATTATACCATAAAAGTGTTTCAAAGGCTGTTAGTGTGTTGCTAGAAATACACAATGATCATAAAGAAGAAAAGACGTCATCCAAAGCAGGCTTCAAAGACCTTCCCGGTCCATGAAGTGAGGGACCGGACCGTTCCCTGCAGAGCGAGCAGATGATACATCCCAGTCCTGCCACCTGCATGCTTCAGACACTGGCTTCCCAGAACTGAGGCATTTCCAGGAATGGCCATGAATGTTATGGGTACAGGAAGTCCTTCCTGCCCATTGGTTGCCACTTGTGAGACTTTGTCCGCTTATTTATGGGTACACAGCTTAATTTAAAATGTTCCATGCTGACAGTCTGCCAAGTCAGCAGTGATCTCGGATGCCCTGAGACGGCTCTGAGGTATGAGCTGCACCAGGGCTGGTGTTGCAGCTGCAAAGCCCTCTCTGTTTCCTCTCCAGCTAACCTGCAGAGCCAAACCCACTGCCTGAGACTCTGCAGCGTCGCTAGTGAACATTTTGGGTTTAATGGCTCAAAACTTCCCTCACAGTTTATAGGAATGATCACACGTGGTGAGGGAGACAGAGACGGACAGCAGGAAGCACTTGACAAACTCCAAGTCTGGCACTTTGGGGCTGAGATTTGGTGGCACAGAGTCTGCGGATTTACAGATGATTGAGATCAAAACGTGACTCACTTTCAAAACTCCTGTTTCCTTGTTAAGGCTTTAGCTTATTAAAGTTAGGATTCTTTCTTAGGTTAAAAGCCTGGTGAACTTTTAGCTTTTAGCTCAGGAGTAAACCTTTAACCTGGCCTAATCTCTTAGCCAATGATAGCTGAGTTATTTTTCAGGACAGGGAGATGAGCTAAGGGTTGTTGACCAAGACGCTTTCCCACAGAGCAGGGAGCCTGCACTTATGACCAGGCCGCTTCCTCCTGCCGGCCTAGCAGTGTTCTGCAAGGCAGGGATTATCAGAGCCACTGTGTTCAGTGCCCCTACCTTTGGCAGAGAATGCAGCCTGGACTTAAATATTTTAGGCTCACCTCACCCTGGGCCTGGCATCCTGGTTTCCTACAGTCTACACTCTTTAGTGTATGCCAGGCCCTGATCTCTGGTTCTCATCAAGGACACCTTGCTATGTCAGATGAAGACCTGTACTAACGGGAAGACCGTGTCTCCAAATACATTTACTTTCTGAAGTACATGGGGTTCTAATGGACTTCTCTGGAAATTGAAGCTCAGCATTTGTCAACAGCGAGACCTGCACAGAGCTCAGCCTGCTGCTGTTGTGGGCACCAGGCCCCTGCTAGTCATGAGGGAATGACCCACAGCCAACTCAAGCTTTTCATCTAAAGGCACCGAGAAGATGAGCAGATGGTGCAGAATCAGCCCACACTCCTGGTCTCTGCCAACGCTGGAGAATCTCCTGTTCCGTGAGCCTTCCTCGCTCAGTGCCACCGCCCTGACGTCAGACAGCAGACAGAGCTCTCCGGCTCTTCCTCAATTACAGTGTCTGACCTGAAGGCAGTGTCCTCAGTCTTGATCTCTCAAACCTCCTAACCCTTCCTGATGGCTGAGTATAGACAGCATATTCATTAGCTCACGGGCCCATGTTCAAACATGGGAAGACCAGTGTAAACAGGAAAACTAAGCACTATTTGGTGCTGTGGAGCAAGTGAGTCTTCAAAATCCACATGTTGAAGACCTAAAACATTTTTCCTTTGTGGAAGTTCAAGTTGCATTCAAGCTGGTTTTGTTTTGACATCCTATTAAAATGTTAGGAATGTCACACAGTCTAATGTGTAGAAGACTGCAGCCTCCAAATGGATCAGCTGCACTTAAGGCATTGTGTCCATGGAAGGTAGATGTGTCATTTCCTACATCCTGCTAGATGCTGGTGTCTGTCTTTGACGGTTAGGACAGATGCAAGGCAAGGAGTCTGGGCCAGGTTGTGAAGACAGAGAGGCTCCCTGATGTTCACAGTGTTAAACGGTGGCCAGCCTACCATTGTCTACCCAGTTGGGTGAAACAGAAATCAAACTTTCCTGCAGCCCATGATACATGCAAGGGAGAGCATCTGTGCACAAACATACAAGAGTGTTTCAGTCCAGTCAGCCAGGACATTTAGGGCTGATGTGAGCTTGTATCTGGGAATTTGTTGAGAAGGGCTTGAGATCCTAGGGTACCTGGGTGGACTCCAGGTGATGAATTGTGTGTATTGGATGGAAGCTCCATCATTTCAGATGCTCCATCACCTGGATGCCCAGAGAACATGACCTCTGATACCCACGGCTCCTGCTGAAGTCAGTCTGGGGCTGAGGCCTTGCAGCTGTCCCAGTTGCTCCTGTGAATTTGGGTCCTGCCTCTGCTACAGCATTTCTTTCTGTACACAGCGGACGACACTATAACCACACATTCACCCGGAGGGGGCTCCTATGACCAGGAACTCCAGAGTCAGATGTGAACCTGAGATGTGAACCTCTTCTGTGTACGTGCCAGATGGTCAGTGTTCATAGTGGATAACACTGGACCCACACATCCACCTGGAGGGTTCCCTGTGACCAGGAACTCCAGAGCCGGATGTGAACTTCTTCTGTGTGCATGCCAGATGTTCTCCAGAGGAACAAAGAGCAACCAGGACACTGTTACCTGTCACACGTCCCTGCCTTACCTTGGGTATCTCTGGACATTTTCTTGTATAACCTGTAGAGCATTATGGTCAGCTCTGTGGCTTTTAGGAATGCTTGAATATTGTTTGATTAGAGTCATTGCTACAATGAGAAATTCTAAATGTTGGTAGTAATAGCACTTGTATTGTAAGTCAAGTATTTCCTCATTTTTGTTTGAGGCAATGTCTCATGTGTCCTGCCCTGGACTTGAACTCACCATAGCTGAGGGTGATCTTGAACTTCTAATCCCTCTCCCCTCCCTGGTGTTGGAATTATGGAAATATATCACCACATGCTAACACTTCCTACGCAGTGCTATAGATCAAACCTAGGGCCATGTGCATGTACGGAGGCTCCCTGGGCCGTGTGCAGGTACGGAGGCTCCCTGGGCTGTGTGCAGGTACGGAGGCTCTCTGGGCCGTGTGCAGGTATGGAGGCTCCCTGGTCACTGAGTTCCCTTCCAGCCATGCTCCTCTCCTTGGTCCCTTGTTGATGAGATGACTGTCATAGATGACACACGGCATCTGGACACAGATGGTGACCTTGATGCCTCTGCCGCCACCATTCTCTGTCATGTTGTGTAATTACAGCACACATTTACTTTGACATATAAAGATTGTGTATATTTATGGAGTCCCATGTTGTATTTCAACGTGCATATATGTTACCTATGTTCAAGTCTTGGTAAACATACATACATCCTCCCACACTGATCCTTTGTGTGTGTGTGTGTGTGTGTGTGTGTGTGTGTGTGTGTGTGCTGAGAACACTAGAAATTTCCTATAGTTTTAAACACCACTTTTCTTCATTTGTTTGAGACAGCATCTCCTTGTAGCCCCAGCTGACCTGGAATTCTCTCTGTAGACCAGGCTGGCCTTGAACTCACAGATCTGGAACTCTCTCTGTAGACCAGGCTGGCCTTGAACTCACAGATCTCTCAGAGGCCTCAGCCTCTTGAGTGCTAGAATTGAAGGAGTGCGCCATCATGCCTAAGACATTGTTTTTTACCTGATCAGTTCATCATGTTATTAAATTTGTTTTTACATTTCCAAATTCTAAATGTCTATTGACCAACCTTCCCTCCTTTACATCTTATGCCTGTGTTCATGTGCAAACATGAGTGTGCAGTGTACACTGTGTGAGTGCATGTGTGACTGTGTGTCCAGTGTGTGTATATGAGAACATGTGCATATATAAGTATGTGTAGGTATGTGAGAAAGTGTGTGAGTGTATATGTGTGTGTGTCTGTATATATGAGTGTGAGAGTGTGTGTGTATGTGCATGGTATGTATATTGTGTGTGAGTGCATGAATATGCATATGTGTGTGAGAATGTATGTGAGTGCATGTGTATGAGTGAAGTGAATATGTGTATGTATGTGTGTGTGTGTGCGCGTGTGCACACTGGTGTTGTCTCTGTGTGTTTTTACCTGTGTGTAGAGAGGCCTTTCCCATGTAGCCTTGAGGTTTTGGGCCTGTGCCAGTAATGGGTGGTATTTGCTTATTCGTGTTTTCTAGTGAGGGGATGTTTTAAAGTTGTATGTTTACATTGCCAGAAGAGTGGCTCAGTTCAAAGGGTTGTGTTGTGTGGGTAGGTAGGGTAGTAGGTGGGTGTCTTCTGGGAAGCTCAAACCACAGGAGGCTGTGGGGAAGAGCTTTGCTTAGAGCTGAATTGGTCTGTGCTGTGACAACGCTCAGGGTAGCTGGTGACCCCTGTCGTTTCTACAGTGGGCGCAGTGCAGGAGCTGTGTGTTGTATGGGTAGATGTGTGCATATACACATATATTCATATATTATGATAGTTTGACCTACTAGAAGTGAGACAAATCAAAATTCCTTTGGCGGACACTGACCCTCTCAGGGCTAGCTAGCTCTTAAAGACAGCATAATACATGTCTGTGCTATGCAAGCCATTCCAGAACAGCGCCTCCTCAATCTGACCTGTACATTCAGAAACAGGCACTTCTAAGTCATCACAGGGTCAGGTAGGTAACAGACCATGAGGGACCAGTCTGCAACCCCAAGCCTGCTGATGATGCTCTAACTTACCAATCCTTTGCTCTTCACACTGTAATAGCAAGTCAGAAGTTCAGAGGAATGCCATAGTGACAGCCAAATTAAGAGTCCTTTATTAGCTGGAGGTCAGAGAGGGGGCCAACACCCAAAAGAACTCTAGACCCTGAGGAGAAGCAGGGCAGGGTTTATAAAGCTTAAAAATCACGATTATATCATACCAGGGGCAAAATAAATAACCATAGTTACAATCAGATCACCGTAGTTACACCAGACCAGGGTTAGATCGGTTAACAAAGAGGTCTTCAGTTAATAAAGTTTTGGTTAGGAGAAAGAAGTTTCTCAGAATGCAGAGACAGTGGGCTCCATGGAGATGCAGGTACAGCTGGGAGGGAGGACGTGCTGTCTGGACGTGCTACCTGGCTACTTGTAAGTTTCCCAGTACTGCAGAAACAAAGTGCTCCCTGACACTGCCTGCATGAGAGGTTCTGCCTGGCTGGCTGCAGTGGGATCGGCTGGGCAAAAACACGGGTAAGCAAACGTCAGCTGGGACAAACGGAGTTAGTTTTGCCATTTCACCCACAGTCTGTGTTGCTTTTCCCATGTGGCCCTTTGTGGCACGGCACACCCCTAGGTCCTGTGTGGACAATGCACCTTGTGTCCTAACCCTCCCCATCTCCTCTTTTGACCACATTTGAATCATCATTACGAACGAAATACAAAACATGTGTCTTACGAAGTTCAGACCTCAGGGAACATTACACAGTTGGAGGGCAGCTTCAGCCCTCCTGACTGACCATGATGGAATCTTACAATGCTTTCAGGGAAATGTCCAGCTGCATTAGAGGAAGATATGGCTGAAGTCAAGAAAGCGAGCCAGTGAAGCTGGGCTCTGCCATCAGCTAAAATCCATATATTTTAATAGCTACATAGAGAGTTTCAAGAGGTAGAAAATCTCCATTCTTAGCTGAAGAATAAGGAAATGAGCTGGGCACCAGCAAACAGGTGCTAAAGTCTCAAGGTGGGTTCAGAGGGAAGGTTCACCCGATAGAGCAAGTATAAAGGAGAATCAGCAGGATTTGTTATATATCTGTGAGAGAAACTTTAACCAGAAAAACTTTCCTCAAACCACATAATAAATATGATAAAAGACTGATATCTTTAGACCTGGGCTATAAAAGTGTTTACATGGCTTTATATACAAAGTGAGTTTATGCTATGGAAATGTATGGCATAAACTATTAACAAAAGCGTCAAGCTGCTAAAATACAAACGATCAAAAGGCTTTGGTCAAAGTTCTATTTTATTGTTTTATTTTATTACACAGGGTTTCTTGAGGCTATTTTCATACATGGATATACTGCCTTGCATCTGCCCTCCATCCCCCCGTTCCACACCAGCCTCCCCAGCCACCATCCCTCCTCTCCTATCAGACCCCTTTGTTCCTAGCAGTGTTGTCTCTAATCTCATGTCATCTGTACATACATCATTTTATGTATTTATAAAGATTAGGACCCACAAGTAAGATAAAATGTGAAATCTTTCCAACATTGAAGAAGTTTGCTTAGTACAATGATCTTTGGTTGCGTCCATTTACTACAAACCACATTAACTTCATTTGTCTTTATGGCTGAAAAACATCCCACTGTACACATATGCCACACTTTTTAACTCCTGACTCAAGTTTTTACAGAAGACTCTCTCTGAATAAGCACAACTGAAAACTTTCAGAGTAAAACTGCTCATTCTCGCCTGGCTTTCAGTTTCTCTGAGTAAAGGCCCATTGATCAGAGTCTGGGATAGAGTGCCCTATGCCTATGTCAACACTGATGCACAGGGTGAGGGGAGCACAGAGAGGCAGGTGGGGCCCTGCTGAACGTGGCCTTGGCTCTATGACACCCAGTTGGCCTGATCTCCTGTGCCACAGATATATGTGACACACATTCAAGAACCACATCAATTCTGTTGCTCATTTCTCCCTCTCAGCCTGTATCATACCCTTAACAGGTCACAGCTGTCTTTTGCCAACAGACCGGCCTGAAATCCTGGCTCGGATCCAGGGACCCAGACCGGCTCACGCCCGGTCTGCTCCGTACCTGTCCCCCTCGCCCAGGCCCACGTTTCCACTTCGCAACCACGTAAGCTGCTGCTGCTGCCGCTGTTGCACATTCCGGAGGGACCCCGCCACCGCCCCCACATATTCCGGAGTGCTGCCGCGGCCACCGCTCCATGTTCCGGAGGCCAGCTCCTCTGAGTCTCACTTACTGGTCTACACAGGGAGATGGCAGGGGTTACTTATCCAGATGAAGACATACCTCTCCTCTTTTTTTACTTCTTAGCTATGAGCTCCCAAATCTTTAAAACCCAACGAACTCTCTGGACCCTAACAATTTCCTAACTTTCCCCTCCCAGATATTTTTCTCACCTCAGATTTTTTTCTTGGCTGCTCTGACAACAACTTTATCTTTACCCAGTCTACAGCCCCCTCCACTCCTAACCTTAGTTCCCAGTATCCTAGTAGACACCACACAGTCTTTACTCATGGATACTCCAAGGAGGGAAAGGAGACCACAGTGTTCAACTGGCTAGTGTGACATTTGCATAGCGGGCATACCCAGCAGCTGTGGATGATTCTGCAGTTAATATTCTAGTCCAGAAAGAAACAGAGCCGTACCATGTGCCCTGAACACATGCATCATGTCTCGAGGACCCCCTCCGTCCATCCCCCGGGGAAGCTGGGCCTCTGAACCCAGGACAGGGCTTCTGGGCAGTGGCCTGACTGGGGTTTGTGGGGTGGGGAGCAGCAGCTTAGGCGGTTGTGTAGTGGAAACGTGGGCCTCGGCAAGGGGAAGGGTGATGGAGCAGAGTGGGCGTGAGCCGGTCTGGGTCTGTGCCTCCGAGCCAGGATTTCAGGTCGGTCTGTTGGAGGCGACTGCCCCACTGGGTTGGCGTAAACGGGGAGAGGGCGTGAGTGCGGAGGGCTTGGCGGGGGAGGGGTGTGTGAGTGAAGAAGTCAGAGAAAAGAAGCTCCTGATCCCTAGGCATCAACTCATACCAAGTGGGGAGGGGTGACCTCCACCCTACCTAGGGAAGGAGGTGCAGCCCAGCCCCGATCCCCTCCCCCTCCGGGAGATGCCAGTGCCTCCGCCTCATCCCTATCCCTCCCTGTCACCTCAAGTCGGCCCTTGGCCACCGGAAAACAGTAAAAGAATAAGAATCCAAAGAAAAATAAACAGCTGAATGAAAAAGTCAGTACAGGACATGACACAGGAATCCAATAAACAGAAATTTTAGCAATGAAAAACCAAGTTAAGTCGAACACAAACTCAATAGAAAGCCTCCAATACAATGGATGAAGAGGGTGACAGAGCATTAGAGATGGAAGACAAGATAAATTAATTACAACATTCAGTCATGATCAAAGGCAAATGAAGAAAAAAGGATGAACAGAACATTCACACCGAGTCTCCCCTCCCAGGAGAGTGGGTGGGTAGTGCAGCCCCGGGCCACCGCCATCGCATGTTCCAGAGGGCCACTGCCCAATCAGGAGAGTCCATCCCGCTAGGCCAGTCTGATTGGCTGAGTTCTAGGTGTATGGCCAATCAGGTCAGAGAGTAATTAAAGCACAAAGCTCTGGGAGGGGTCTGTGACAGTTGGTGCCTGACTGGTGAGGGTGAAGGCTGTGCTTTTGCTTTCTCTGCGAGGACACCAACATTTTGGACTGTGCGTGCAGAGGCCATACGAAACTTCACAGTTTTGAAAGAGATCTTCCTGGACTACTCTTCCAATACCTGGTACAGACTTGTTTGCCACCACCTGCCATGCCCCTTGTTGTCATGCTCCTTCCCCCTGCTGTTTGTTTTTCAAAGCTACATTAGTTGGGTTTTCTGTCACTGGCCCTTTTTCTTACGGTCTGGAGAACTTGAGGCCTGTGAGTCTGGATTTTGAACCACCCAGGGCCCTTGCACCAGACTCTGGACCCTGTGGTTGCCCAGGCACTCAGGCCCAGGGCAGACCTTCTCAGTCAAACAGAACCCTGCCCACTTACACATCCCGAGTGGGGCCCTCAAATGCTTCCAAAATCAGACAACTACATGTGTGTAACATTTGATAAATAGAGCTCTTTTCTGAGGATGAAATAATCAGTAAGAGAGGCAGTGCTCTGACTGTGTGTTAAGTAGATATACCAACACAGAGAAAGAAGCCTGCTTCAGAATCTCCATTTGGAGAACTCAGCATTTCAGAAACAAATGAGAAATGTTTCTTTCACCAAAGAAAGGAAGAAAACTAACAGTGATGAAAGGAGAGAATCTTCATTAAATATCACATTTAGTGTGCTTTACTCTGTAAACTACCAGAAGAAAACTTATTTCTAACAAACTGAAAACAATGACCCCAATGTCTGGTATTTGATGCATAGCAGCATAATCAACAGAATCAACTACCAGGAGACAAAAGAATACAGGTTTCAACAAACCCAGCAGCACATTCCATCAGCTCTGTGATGTTGGTGGGGTTAAATGTTGAGCAAAGTAATACAAAATCCACATAAAATAAAACAAAAATATCAGTTTTATGTACAGTTCAAACAAAAGTATAGTGGCATATTAAGACTCAAGTCCATCCTCCTTAGGAACTGAAGACTGATATGTTTCAATTTTCACCTATCACATGAAAAACACTTTTGAGATGGCTCGTCATGAATTCATTTGATTAGTCTGGAAAACACGAGCACTGGAGGACAAAATGGAGAGTTAGATATGCTACATAGGTGATAAATATGAAATTTGGCCCAGGTATGATGCTGCATGCCTTTACCCCAGGACTCCAGAGGAAGAGGCACAAGGGTCTCTGTGAGATCCAGGCTAGCCTGGTCTACATAGCTAGTTTTTGAATAAGAAAAGTTTACAAGTTCAAACTACCAGACATTTAGAGACATTAAGCATACACAGTCCAGGCCTTGGATGTATTGATCTGAAAAGAAGGCATCTCTTGCCTCCTTCCATGAGTTCCTTTCCAGGCAATACAAAAGAGTGTTTAACTCTTCTCTCTCTTTCAAGAAAATTCCTTTCAGTTCACTGAAAATTCACTTCACCTGCCAACATAACAAGATGAAGAAGCACAACAGAAAACAAAATGGGCAGTTATAGTGTCTGCTGTGTCAGTAGATGCACAGGGAGAAAGTTCAACATGGAGATCCCATAGAAGTTTCTGCTTCTCTGCATCCAAGTGGCCCACCCTGCCAACAAGATCAATAATTGCTACTACATTCATGGGACTGTAGCTACCTCAGTTCCTAATTAAACAAGGCAGAGTAACATGGTTTTCATCCATTGCAACAGAGGCTAAACTAAGCTTTCTTTCAGAAGCACTGGTAGCTGACCCCCATCCTCAATCTCTTCTGCCTGCAACTGTACATTGAAACAACACTGACGCTTCCACTTAGCTTCATGGACAGAATCTGGGGGACAGTGGGGCACAAGTGAGAGTTTTTGTTCTAAGTCCAGGAGTAGTTCACTGTGAGTTTTAAAAGTCTATTCTTGGGGCTGGAGAGATGGCTCAGAGGTCAAGAATACTGGCCGCTCTTTTAGAGGACCTTGGTTCAACTTGTGGTACCCACATGCTGCTAACAAGTGTACTGAACACCTGTTCCAGGGGTTCACACACTGTCGTCCCTCCTCCATAGACATTGGTCACATGGCTGCACTTACACGCAATCACAGCACTCTTACACATGAAAATAAAATAAATAAGTAAATAACTTTTAATAGAGATAAAACCATATTTTGGTGCATCACATTTTATCTATTTGTGACATTACCTTGATATTTTGTGGTATATATTGGATACTGATCTAGTCCATCATTAGAATATCCACCTGTAAATTTTTATCCTTTCCTGTGGGTCTCTCCCTCCCCTTGTGGGTCATTGGCCACTGACGGAGAAGAAGCAAGGAAAGGGTTCAGGACAGCCAGTGAGCATGACAGAAAAGACCTTCCAGGGAGTCAGATTCAGTGATACAGCTCCATTTATTCAGTGGGGGTCATGGAAATATATAGTGTGGAGGCAGCAGCCAAAGCTTCAGCTGATAGGTGCTCACAGTATTCTTTATTTACATGTGGTAGGGGGATCCTATCATCTGGCTATAGGGCAATGCCTAATTATAGAAAAAAAGAGATTATTTACATATTACCTCATTCACACTATTTTTATGGTGGGCACTTAGCCTGGTGGGAGCAGCATCAACTTTTCTTTCGTTTTATTGCAGGTAACTATGCCCAAGGTCATGTTCCAAATAAGATCAGGCATCTGTGCTTGGAGGTACTTTCCAGATAAGTCATGCAGAGAACAGGAGGCCCCTACTAAGAAAGGAGTCAACCTTAAGAGCAGGGTTCCCCAACAGTTTCCAATGGCGAGTGTATCCAAATTGATATTTTCTAACAATTTTAATATATAAAATGCAAATTGGATTATTTACCTTGTTGTGGCATAGAACAGTAGAACTTAGTTAAGCCATGAAGTCATGACACTGTCTCTGTTATTTACCACACATCCTCCCCATTCACTGCAAACTGGTATTGTACCCTCACCATCTATCATCTATCTTTTCTTTTTCTATTTCTCTTATGACTGAGATCATGTAGTGCTTGTGTTTCAACTTCTTTACCTGATACAGTGTCCACCAGATCTATCCTGTTCTCAAGTATGAGAAGATTCCACTCTTTTCTACGATGAAATTGTGATGTATTCTTCAGAAATATATTTCAGTAAATCTTTCATTTGTCAAAGGACATTTTAGTAGATTCCCTATTCTTCAAATAATGCTGTAATAATTAGTGAGCGCACATATCTGAAACCCATACAGAATTCACTTCCTTTGAGTAACTATTCAGGATTTGGTGGTAGGAGCCACAATAGAGAGAAGGCCCGTGGCTCAATTAGCACAGTCATTTCTACTTCCATCCATTGACCTATAAATTACTTGATTTCCTTTTCCTTTACCACAAAGTAGAACTCCAGTGTAAATCTACAAAATGTACAGGATCCACTAATAGACTGGTGGACATTTATGTTGTGCAACTGGATTTCAAAGAAACCACAGTAGAATTTTTTTCTTGAATACTAGTTTATTATGTACTTAACTGAGACATTAAATGTGTCTCTTCTGATTTGGGAGGATTTTGATTGAAATTAATGCTCTCAAATTCTTGAAATTTCACAGCCAATATTGAAGAAGTCACTTTATAAAAATTGGACTTATAAGCCAGTTTTCAGTCTCAAAACTACATTGTCACATTACTTCCAGTATATACATTTTAATAGGAAAATTCATGAAGTGGTAATTATGTTAATTTAATAGTCAATTTAAAAATGTATGTAGAGAACAAAACATCACATTACACCTCCTTGTTGGGGTCCTCTGTTAAGCAAGTAGAAGTCTCTTCACGTCCGGATAGCTTACGAGCTCAGAAAACCATGTGCTGCAGACTCCTTCATAGCAGAGTGCCTTCCTGGCATCCTCCCTGACTCTTCTTTTAAAGTGCTCGCCACAAATACATGCCCTCTGGCACCCGGGCTCACAGCTGGGTAAGACTGTTGCCCCCCCCCCCCCGCCAGCAGCCTGCATAGCACCTTCCAGTACTATGAAATATAGTCATCAGGGGCGGGGCTCTCTGGTCACGGCCAACTTGATTTCTCCATGTCCTGTGACCAGTATCTTCAGAAATAATGTCTAACCATCAACATCTAGTGAGCAACCAAAAGTAATGGCAATAGCCTGCATTATTGGGGGGCTCCAGGACAGCTCTGACAAAGAATTACAGGTATCCCACATCTGGTGCTGGCCTTTTTGTTTAGCCTGGCTTCTGAGATGAGAAAAACCCTCTGTAAGATATATCTATCTATCATCTATCTATCTATCTATCTATCTATCTATCTATCATCTATCTATCATCTATCTATCTATCTATCTATCTATCTATCTATCTATCTATCATCTAATGTCTCTGTGTTGGATATCTTTAGTGTCAACTTGATACACCTGGGTTTGAGTGATGTAGGTGGGCCCAGCTCACTGTGGGTGGTATTACCCCTGGGCAGGTGATCCTGTATTGTATAAGAAAGCAGGCTGAGCATGGGCCAGGGGAGCAAGTCAGTAAGCAGTGTTCCTCCATGGCCTGTGGTCCAGTTCTTGCATCCAGGTTCCTGCCCTGAGTTCCTACGTTGGGCTCCCTGGTGAACTGTGACATGGGAGATGTAAGACAAACCCTTTCCTCCCCAAGTTGGTAGTGGTCAGAGTGTTTTATCACAGCAATGGAGAAGCAAACTAGGAGATAAATTGGTACCAGAGTTGGGCATTGCTATGACAGACCTGACCTTGGTATTTTTAGGAGGATTGTGGAAGCATTCAGAACTTTGGGCAGGAAAGCCATTGTGTGCTTAGAGTTTGTTGCTGTGGAGCTTCTAACAGTTATTCTGAAATGTTGGGGTCCTCTGTTATGCTGGATAGCTTGGAAACCATGTGCTGCAGATTCCTTTCATAGCAGAGTGCCTTCCTAGCATGCTCCCTGACTCTTCTTTTAAAGTGCTCGCCACAAAGGTGTGGACAAAAGACCTCTATCTAGACGTCTTTTAACATCAAACCTGGTGATGCATCGGCCAGGTTCAAGAACCATCAGGGTGGCCGCCAGCCTCACAAATTTGTGGGCAGGTCTTGTGACTGGGAACCACTGTGATCCCCTGAAATTTTGATTTCAAGAATGTCCCTTTGGAAACCGTCTCACTTCCTCACTTTTCTATCTGAACACTGTTAGAGAAAAATCCCCAAAAATTTCCAGGGATTTCCACTGCTGAGTCACTTGTCTTGATCTGTAACACTAAATCCTGTGATCCAGTCTCCCTGGAGGGGCGCTATTCCCCCGTCACCGACTCACGAACACCCTGGCTTTCACCGTCCCTCGTACACTCCCCGTGTTGTCCAAGTGGCCAGTGGACCTCACATCCTGAGGAAGGTATATGGGTGAAATAGGGACGGGATCGACTGAGTAGACCTCAGTAGCAGAGAAGCTTTCACTGCCCTGGAGGGTGCGCTGGGACCCTGAGAGCCCAGCGCGTGCGCGCCTATATCTGGTGCCACAACGTGGAGCCCCTGAACCTCATGGGACCCTCTCACAACGTGGAGCTTAGCCTCTGAACTTTGTGCCAGCTAGGAGCTGGTGCCCCACAGAAACGCAAAGGATCTGTGAATATCCCTCCTCCCCTTCAGGAGGGTAATCTAATCTCTTCCTCT
>NW_008329323.1:1375928-1377923 GCF_000622305.1 Nannospalax galili | reverse complement strand
AAGAAAGCTTAAAATTTTGGAATGAGGTGTATCAATTTGCACCCTGGATCTTATCAGCAGACATATCTGATCCTGAGGTGTGGAACTTTCTTTCACATTTGGCTTATAAGAAAGAAACCCAAGAAAAGCATAATTTTCCTCTCTCCTTTTTCCCGATAATGGCAGCCATCCAGCAATGCTTAAAAAACCCACCTAGAATTGAAGAAAGCTTACAAGCACCAGAGAATAATAAAAGAGAGGTTTAAACGACAAAAAAACCCCTGCAGACTGCCCAGTAGCAGATTCAACAAAAGTCAGACAAAAACCATCCATCAGCAAAATTAATCCTCACCCCTCTCTTGCTGATTTAACAAGCCCAGATACTAAAGCCCAAAATTCAAAAGCTTCCAAAGATTCTCAGGTAAATTCTCCTGCCTCCAAGCCCTGAGGCTCAGCCGCTCCCTGTGGAGCCACACCCAGCTACAGAGCAGCTGTGTAGCCTTAAAAACAGTGAAAGCTGCCAGCCTAAAATTTTCCAGCCTCAGCTGTCTCAGGGCCCCCAAAACCCACAAGTAGAGGCTTTTCCTGTCAATTTGCAAATAACCAGGCAGCGTCCCCTAGCTTGGTATTCAGTCCCTGCAGCAGAGCTTAAAGATTTGAGACAGGCTGTAAGGGAAGATGGAACTCATGCTCCTTGGACTAAATCTATATTACAAACATTTAATACTAACCTGCTTCCTCAGGATTGGAGGGACATTTGCAGATCTACCCTCCCCAGTCCGTTATTTGTACAATGGGAAGGCTTATTTAGAGATGAGTGCCTAATGCAAGCTAAAAGAAATGAAATTCATAATCAACAGCTAAGGCCTCAACCAGGGCAGGATCCACTACCTGGATTTGTAAATTGGAATTATGACCAGCTTTTTGGCCAGGGTAATTTCTCCACAGGAATTCAGCAATGCTTATGTGCCCTACAAGCTTGGGATCGCTTAACACCATTATCCCACGGGCCTGGAGAGACTTCTGCATTAACCTTTCTAAAGCAGAAGCCAACTAAGGCTCTTCCAGACTTTATACTAAGAGTACAGGCAAGCTTAGATAGAAAAGTAACAGACCCTGCAGCCAAAGCAATGCTCTTAAACAGCCTTGTCTGGGAAGGAATGACCCCTGAGCACAGACAAGCATGCCAGGGATTAAAGAATGAGCATTATGACAAGTGGATCGTGGCTACTCAAGATATAGGAACTGCCACGCACCAGGCTTCCTCCCTTGCCCAAGCCCTTGCAGTTGCAACTCAGTCCAACTCAAAATGCTTTAAATGTGGAGAAACTGGACACTGGATAAAAAATTGCCCTCAAAATAACTCAGCTGCCACTAGACCCCCTAAAACCCTCTGCCCCCGCTGTAAAAGAGGTTTTCACTGGAAAAAAGATTGTAGATCTAAAAATGACAAAGATGGTAATCCTTTGCCACCTTTAAACTTCCTCAGGGGCAGCCCTCAGCCCCGCTAGCAAGAGGGAAGCCACAGACCTTATGGGTAACCAGTATTACAGAAAACGCCCATCCAAAATTAACCATAAAAATAGACAATAAGCCTTTCAAATGCCTCCTTGACACTGGGGCTGACAGAACCATCTTAAAACAATCTGAGGTTCCTCCACACTGGGAATTAATACCAGGACCCCAACTAATAGGAGTAGGGGGGCCCTGCCAAGCATTCATCACTAAAAATTTCTATAAATGGGAGGATCCTGATGGAGAGGTTGGCACAATAAGACCCCTGATTGCAGATATAGCCACAAACCTCATAGGATGAGATATCTTGGAAGACCTCAATGTAGTTCTTGCTAGTGGGTCTGAAGAGAAATGACTTAAAACAAATGATCATATGAGGTTCCTAAAACAAAAGAACCCCCAATCCTAAAGGCCACTGTTGATTACCAGAGTCTCTGCCTCAACTGGATCACCAAGGAACCAGTCTGGGTGGAACAGTGGCCATTACCCAGGGAGAAATTA
>NW_008329323.1:1337830-1373840 GCF_000622305.1 Nannospalax galili | reverse complement strand
TAAAGTTGGAGCCTGGATCACCTCACTCAGACTCAGAGCCTGGATCACCTCGCTCAGACTCGGAGCTGGGTCACCGAGACTTGGAGCCGAGCTAAGTCACTGAATAAAGGAGCTGGAGCTGAATCACTGAGATCTGAGCTGAGTCACTTGTCTTGAGCTGTAACACTAAATCCTGTGATCCAGTCTCCCCGGGGGGCGCTATTCCTCCGTCACGACTCACGGACACCCTGGCTTTCGCCGTTCCTCGTACGCTTCCCGTGTGGTCCAAGTGGCCAGTGGACCTCACATCCTGAGGAAGGTATATGGGTGAAATAGGGACGGGATCGACTGAGTAGACCTCAGTAGAAGAGGAGCTTTCACTGCCCAGGAGTGCGCGCTGGGACCCTGAGAGCCCAGCGCGTCCACACCTATATCTCCTAAATACATATAGTTCTTCTTTGTCAAAAATTAATGTTAAGGGGCTGGAAAGATGGCTCCGAAGAGCATGGGCTGCTCTTGCAATGGACCTGGGTTTGATTCCCAGCACCCACATGGCAGCTTACAGCTATCTGTAATTTCAGTTCCAGGGGATCCAATTCCCTCTTCTGACCTCAGTGGGCACTACAGACATGGGTGCATTTATATGAATGCAGGCAATACACTCATACCCATAAGATAAAAATGATAAGACATTTCTTAAAATTAATATTAAGAAGTAGAATCAGATAATATTGTCTTTTAATTTATGGATGTGTCCTAGTTTATGCCTCCATTGCTGTGAAAAAATCCTCTGTCCACTACCAACTTTTGGAGGAAAGGGTTAATTTAGTTTACATATCCCAGTTCACAGTTCATCCTGGAGCCCAAGGAAGGAACTTAGGGCAGGAGTCTGGAGGCAGGAGCTGGAGCACAGGCCATGGAGGAACACTGCTTACCGGCTTGCTCTCCTGGCACCTGCTCAGCCTGCTTTCTTATGCAACACATGCCCACCTGCCCAGGGGTGGCACCACCCACAGTGGGCTGGGCCCTCCCACATCACTCATCAAGAAGATGCCCCTCATACATGGCCACAGGTCAGTCCAATAGCGGCAATTCCCCAACTGAGGCTCCCTCAACCCATGTGTGTCAATTTGACACTAAAGTTATCCAGTACCATTGACCCCTTGTCAACTTGACATACAAACATCACTATTAAACCATAAACCTTCCAATTTTTGTCCCCAAGATATGATGTTAATATCACAACCTAAGACAGTACAACCTTAAAAACCCCACAGTCCATAAAAAATCCAAACACTTTAAAGTCCATAGACTCTTTAAAAAGTCTCTTAACTGTGGGTGGGCTTCTGTGAAATCCAAAACAAGTACTGTCTTATTTCAAAGGGAAGAATAAGGCACACCTAAGCAAAACCAAAGTCCAGCAAAGTAGCTCGAGGCTGGACATCTGGTATTCACTCATGATCTTCTGGGCTCCAAAGGGTTCTGGCCGCTCCACTGCTCTGACTCTGCCATCCACAGCAGACTCAGCTCATCTCGTGGACCCAGGCCAGTTCCATTCCACACCTACTGCTGTCCTTGGTGTTCATCCCATGGTCCCGGCATCTCCAAAAAGCTGGGGTCTCCACTGAAACTGAGGCTATACCTTCACCAATGGTCTCTTCTTGCTTCTTGAGGTGCAAATCCTCAGATTCTCTCCATGACCACTTCAATCCTGTGATCTTTACTGCAACTGAAGCTGCACTTTCACCTATGGCCTTTCCTGGCCTCTCAGAGTGCCAAGCCTCAGCTGCTCTCTGTTACCCCTTCATGCTTTCAACACCAGAACCATGCAGGAGACTCTTACACATTACCAAGTCCTGCCTTCAGCTTGAAATAGAGGTGTGGGTCCTCTCTGTGTGCTGACCCTAAGGAAATACCTCCCAGAAGACTTGACCACAGTGATGCTGGTATCTTATGGGGCGCGCTGGGCGCCAGGTGTGGGGTGCGCGAGTATCTGCTCCTGCGCTGCTTCCCTGCATCTTCTGTGGCTCTCTGCTGCTGAGGCTTTGCCCAGCCGAGTCCCGCCCTAATTTCACCCATGTACTTTCCTCAAGATGTGAAATCCACCGGCCGCTGGATCACGCAGGAGAGTGTGAGGGCGGCTAAAGCTGGGATCCGCGAGTCAGTGATGGAAAGACAGCTCTTCCCAGGAAGGCTGGATCATAGGCAGTGAGACAAGACTCAGCTCAGTCAGACTCAGTGTTACAGCTCTTTATTCAATGGCTCTGCGTGGCTCCAAGCCTCAGTGTCCCAGAGTGATCGAGCTCCTTCAATTATTGAGGGGAATCAGGGAACTTTATACCATGGGGGTAATGGTAAAAACTTCAGTGGATAGGTACTTTGGGGATGCCTCATTTGCGTGTGGAAATGGGCTCCAGCCAGGCTGCCAAACTGCTTGAAAATCACACAGGAAAGCCTAATAGTTACAGAGCCGGAGGCTACTTTCCTGTGGCTGCTACTTCACAAAGGAGTCAGGAAAAATGCCGGGAAGATGCCCTGCTGTGAAAGGAGTCTCTGCTTATGGCTCCAAGCTCGGGAGCTATCTGGACATGAAGAAATTTCTACTTTACACAACAAAGGTCCCCAACAGTATCTTGTCACTTACAGATGACTTTTAAATCCCAGATAACCAGCATCAATTGTCCCAGTAAAGCAAAGGTTTTACTTCAGGTTCTTGTCTCTTCTTAATCACAGCTGATTCTTCAGCCCCAGCTGACCAGAACCCAGAGATTCTCAATTCAAAATATCACAGGAATATCCTTGATAGACTCCACTTTCCTTTAAAGCTTCACAAGCCAGGCCTCCATCATCTACAACTCTTTCAGCATAACTTTTCCAAGCTCCACAGGAACAAACTTTGAGCATGCAATGGCTTTTCCAGCCCAAAGTTCCAAACCCTTCCACAGTCCTCCCTAAAACACCAAGGTCAGGTCTGTCACAGCAGTATCCCACTCTCAGTACCAATTTTTGTCCTAGTTTGTTCCTCCGTTGCTGTGAAAAAATACTATGACCACTACCAACTTGGGGAGGAAAGGGTTAATTTAGTTTACATATCCCAGGTCATGGTTCATTCAGGAGCCCAAGATAGGAACTCAGGGCAGGAACCTAGAGGCAGGAGCTGGAGCACAGGCCATGGAGGAATGCTGCTTACAGGCTTGCTCCCTTGGCCCCTGCTCATCCTGCTTTCTTATGCAACACAGGCCCACCTGCCCAGGGGTGGCACCACCCACAGTGGGCTGGGCCCTCCCAATCACTCATCAGGAAGATGCCCCTCAGACATGGCCACAGGCCAGCCCAATAGAGGAAATTCCCCAATTGAGGCTTCCTCAACCCAGGTGTGTCAAGTTGACACTAAAGCTATCCAGCACAGTATATCTGACTCCATGTCTTACAAATGTAATTTATAATTGATGATGATTTGTTTCCACATGAACATAGTGCACACCAGTGTGTCCCTCAGAACCATCTGCCCCTTAGGTTTGTTTCAGGACATCATCATCACCCTCAGAACCCCAGGTGATCACAGCTTAATGCACAAGACACCAAGTGTTCTACGGCCTTTTTATGTTTGTGCTGGGTGGTTCATGATTTGAGTCTTTAGAAAGTTCCTGATTTTCTAAACAGCAGTGCACTCAATATATAAAGAGAGAACATAAGGGGGAATTCTGCCAATATCTTTTCAATTGCAATATTCTATCAGAAAACTGATACAGAGTTCTCAGGTTGCATAACTAGTGTTCCACCTCTAATTGCAGCTCAGCCCAAATTTCAGGTTGGAAATGAAACTTTATGAATTTATCATGGAACAAAAATGAAAGAAGCATAACCCCCCCCCAAAAGACAAACATGAGAACAGACAAAATTACATTACAGTGTTCTTTTCTCCTCTGAGAATTTCAGTGTGAGATGTGAGACTCATTCACACAAAGTTAACACACACATACACAGTAGTTCCCCCAAGGAACTCTGAGTATGAGCAAGAAATTCTTCAAGAAAAATATTCTCACCAGCAAAAACAAGACAGCTGTTATTCTCCAGCATCAGGTCTCTGTGCAAAGCCCTCTGAGCAGGATCTAGGAATTCCCTCTCCTCCTGTTAGAAGTCCACAGCCATGTCACTGAATGTCAACACACCCTGAAATGAATAACAGATTGACCACATGTCCGCAGGCAGATTGATTTCCTTGAATCAAGGAAACTAAAGAGATTAGGAGGCATTCTCTGATGTAGGGAGTGATCATAACTATTCTGAAGCTGCTTTTTGACATTGTCATATCTCTATTGTGTTTTCTAACTGTGGAAATACCAGGGTTAGGTATCCTAGTATTTTGTTTTGGTTTTGATTTTTTGGTTTGTTTGTTTGTTTGTTTTCCTTCAGACAGAGTCTTTCTGTAGCCTCAGCTGGCCTGGAACTCACCAAGTAGAGCTGGCTGGCCTTAAACTCACAGAGATTTACCTGCCTGTGCCTCCAGAGTGCTGTGATTAAAGGTGTCTCTTGACATGCTTGGCTCCTACCATGCATTTATGGACTACAGGATCGAAAATTAAGACCTTAACATAACAATACCCATTTTAATGCTGGATTTATATAATAAATTATATATTTCAGAAGGAACATTAATGGTGAATTGAAAGTTTATTTCTTAAGTGTTAATGCCTGCAACTATAACTGTGGATGTCCTCTAAAACTTATGTTCTGATTCAATACAATCTAGAGCCATTCCTAGTGTGACTAATTTGAACAAGCTGTCCATGTTCCCATGTCCATACGCCACTCACTTTGACACAGAAAAGTAAAACATGCCAGTCAGAATGCAGGAATGAATTTACACTGGAAGAGCTTTGTTTTTTCCACAACACCACCAGGAGAAGCAATTGATTTGAAGTAATTCCTGTACACTTGAGATCACTCTGTCATTTTTGTGTATTAATTTAAATAGTGTATGCGAATTTTTATGAGAATATTTTGGAAACTATAAAATTGCTGATAAAAATCAGAATTCGTCATAGTTCATATGGTCTTACATTTACCTTTAATAATCAAATCTAAGAGGATGCATAGGTCAACATGCCCAAATATTTGCAACTGAGTTTTGAGACCTGCGATCTATCCTGTAGAGTAAGCAGAAATAATATTTAACTCCCAGGTGAGCTTCAGGGACCTACCTCTGTTCGCAGCCCCCAAGTCTGATTGCAGAGTGTCCTGGGCCACTCCAATCACTTGACCAGGAGTCTTTCCTAAGGCCTAAGGTCCAAACTCTCCCCCCTGAGGTTCCTCCCAGACTCGCCCCTCATCCAATCTGCACCAACCGCTCTACGAGGTTCCTATGACTTCCGTGAACTTTCGCATCCTGCCTAGACCTGGTCTCCATAGGTCTCAGTACAGTTTTCCAGGCCCCAAAGCCTTGAGGGTCCCGCCAGACTTTGGTGCCTCTCCACCTCTGCTCTGGTCCTGCCCACTCCACCTTAGGTTCCTGTTACCTCACACTTCCAACCCTGCCCATGCCACACCCCTTCTCAAATCACTTTGAATTTGCTCCACCTCCATTCTTTGGGTCGCTCCTCTGATCCAGGTGTGACTCCATGACCCACTCAGACCCTACCCCTCACACACGCCTCTAGATCCCAACCAAGTGGCTCCAGCTGTCATTATAGTCCTGGACTCAGTATGCAGCCTCTTTATAGATTTGCTGTGGGCTTAGACCACACCTGGACCTAGTAAGACAGCCTACACCCCTACCTAGACCTCCCAGCCTGGTTCTGTCCCCTTGAGACACCCCCAAAGAAACCCATCCTGAATCCTCACCTTGGGATTCCATTATCCTACGCTAAAAAATCTCAGGAAAAGAAAACAAGTAGACTAAATAAAGATGCCCAGAGCCCATCCCAAAGTTGGTAAAACTATGATAAACCAAGAAAATATGACCCCCTCCAAGAAAAGCACCATTCCAAAGCAATGTTCCCTAAGAGAGTAAATTGGTTTCTAAGGTGCTGTTCTCAAAAAGAACACATAAATATGAACAAGGAATTCAAAGCATATTGCTATGAAAATTACTCTAAGACTACCTGGACAGGGGACAAGGCTACCTTGGCTACCCTGTTCCAGAAATACTGAGCACTGACCAGAAATACAAACAGGATTTTATAGGCTTTCTCACATCAATCCTTGGCAGTAAGCTTCTGGTGGATTTCTGACTTCCAGCACCAAAGTATAGGTGCCCCTTAGGTTATTATAGGAAATTTAAAGTCACATTTCTACAAAGAAGATATTTCAGGCAAGTGTGGGTGTTGGGATTTGAACCCATGTCTTCTGCAAGTACAGCCAGTGCACTTAACCACTGAGCCACCTCTCCAGACCCTATTATTACTGTTTTTTGAAGGTCTTTTGAGTCTAATTCGTGTTCCCCAAATGTTCTTGGGTGCAGGTTTATCACCCACAGCCTTGTCAACTTTCACATCATTATCTGTCACGTAAAACTGCTTGGTATATTTGAGTAAAAGTTACAAAAAAAACTGTCATATTTTTATCTTTATATAATGAATGTTCCACAAGATAAATACTGATATCAAAATAGTTAAATGACCCCAAATAATTTTGCTAAGGTATGACTATTTCTTGCCAAATATTTACCTTAATTCTTTTGTTGAAAGTTCATCTATAACATCATGTTGTTAGTAAATGTGGCTTTATGTGACAGGAGGTTCCAAAATCAAGAGTGTAGTTAGCCATTTTTAAGGGTTTTGGAAAGCATGTCCTTGCCATTTCAGCCAAGTGTGGATGGAACAAATAAGTACCAGGAAACTCAAAAGACAGGGCATTTACTGGTGACTTTATCTAGTACTTTCCAGACTCTAGGCCTGAGAAAATAACCCAGTCTACTATTACATCAGCCTCAACAGAATCTTGTGTTCATTGCTCTTTTTCAGGAAATTTATCTCTATTAATCTGCAAGATTTGATTTTTTTTCATGTATCAGATTGTGTCACAGATAAACCATCCTCATTGTTTGGTTTACTTTGGCAAATATCATCTGTGTATGCATTTCTGAAATTTATTCAATGTTCACACAGCTCGAGTTCCTTACATCTGTATAAAAATGTGAAATTAGTAAATTATATCAATATTAAAAACTCTAAAATCAATACATGTTCTCACATTTGCAAAGATTATATTAAGCCTCATATGTATATATATATATATATATATATATATATGAATGTATATAACAAAAATGGGGACAATAGTAGTATCCTGAATAATGTGAGGCAAAGGAGTGTGATGGTGCAAATAGGAAAGTACAGCTAAATACATACAGCATATATATAATATATATATTTTTATATATGAAATATGCTGCTCACAATATTTGGGTGCTTACGAAGAAGGAATTAAAAAAGAAATTTTGTATGCCCTGATTTTTTACATAGAAAAGATGAAAATTAAATGCAGTGATATCAGGAACTGGATTGGAAAATACTCTGATATACATATGACTCTAGCAAGCTCTGTGCTCCTAAGTACTCACAGTGAAACTGAATGTCTACACACGAGATGCATGTTATACCTCAGTGTCAACATTATTGCATCTGAGAGCAAAATCTGATCTTAGAAGTGTGTTGGTTTCCACAACTGAGAAAATGTATTTGCTAATCCCCGAAGTATTAATTAAGGGCTAGTAAGGACAGTTGAATTACTCATGTGTTGATACGATCAAGATTTCCAAATTAAACTCTGGGTGGAACGATTAGTCAAACATATATGTCTGGGACCAGCTATGTTTTTTTAAGCACCTTTGTAATTTCTACCACAGAAATCAAATAGTGTGATTCAGGCAGCCAATACGATAAGCAGTGGAGTGAGATCTCTTGTCTCCTGTATACATGTGTCCAAGGGGAAGAGCAAAAAGGAGAGAGCTCCCTGTGACCAGTGGGTTCTACTGTCTATAACACATCAAATATAATTCAGGCGTGGTTGTGTTCAGCTCATAGGTATGTGCTTGTATTACAACACAGCATAGGCTTCATCTTTTGAAACCAATCTCTTCTTTAAAAACCTCTACATTTATTCTGGTGAGATAACATCTAGTTCTCTGACCTTATGAATGCCTCAAACAAGAATTTTGTCTTCCAATAATAATAGGAAACACAATATGAGTCTTCCAACTGGGCCTGTTCTGCAATACTGCCTAGGGATAACTGAGTTTCTCTGACAGACTTTTATTTCTCAGAGCTTTTGGAAGTGAAGACAGTCTCAAAACACCATTTTAATTTGTATCACATTTACCCCTCATATGAATCTCTCTATATTTCCCAGAATAACTGTATATGATTCACAAGAATTTAATTCCTATTTTCTCCTCACATTATAAATACAGTCCTAGCAGTTCAATACAATGGGTGCTTAGGAAAGGCACTATGACCCTGTGTTATATATTGGCAATTTTCTAAGTATCTAACATTCTGACTTAATTTACTAGAACACTGAATCTGATTCAAGATTTGATAGTGACATGGGCAGAGTGGTGAATTCATAAAACATGAGTAAACACTCCAAAGCACTCAAGAGAAACATCAATCATAAATAGTTTAAAACCTAGACATATAAATGCAGAGATGGTATAGTGACATAATGCCCATGGAGCTAGAAGGGAAAAGGAAGAATGAAAAACTGTACAAAGTTAGGAATTGAAACAATCAAAACTTAATATGTAGCACTAAAAAAATTAATAATTTTCATGATATCCCATAAAAATTAGAACCTAAAAAAGTTAAATCTTATTTCATTTGTGAGAATAACTGAGCATGTCTTTTAAAGAATGTTTACATTAGTATGTTCTCTACAGAGTAGTTCATATTTCCAAGTTCAATCATAAGTACTGTTTCACTACATAAGTCATTTAAACTCACAGATATTGTCAAGGAGCTACATTATTTTCTAATGAAAATATGTACTATTTCTCACATGTATAATATGCAAATAAACAACATAACAACTGTATAGGGAGATTCAGAAACATTGAGATATGTGACATTTTAGGTTCTGTGCAGAATCAGTATAAAGGCCTCCAAATCTAGCCATCCAGCACTAAAATCAGAGCCTGAGATATGGAACATTTGAGATGTTATTCCATGGATAGTAGACCAAACAATTCACTTTTCATCATTTCCAATGTTTTGTTGTCTAATAAGATATGAATCTTTGGGTATGGGTACAAAAAGGACTCCCAGAGTATCACGTGTTCAATATTTGTGCTGTGGACATCAGGATTAAAAAAGGATTTATGGAAAGATGATTGGATCATAAGGGATGCAACCATGACTTCACAGCTGTTCTTACATTCAGCCATGATAGAAGGAAGTAGGTCACTGATGTACAGCATTGAAGCACATATGTTTCTGACCTCGGAAAGACCTTCTTTATCTCTATCTCAATCCTGTTCGTCCCTCTTTCTCTTTCCTTCAGGATGAGAAGTCTCCCATGTGCCATATGATTACCACAACACCACATATGTTTCTCCATAAGCCATATTACATAGAAACAAATATATGTGGAGCAAAAACACTGGAACAGTGAGAAAAAAACCCTCTTCACTTTAGTTCATAGTTCAGACATTTTGTCACAGCAGAGGAATTTCCCTCACACAAATCTCTGTGAATTCATGTCTGTGATCATCTGTTTTGTTACATGTTTTAGAAGGCACATATACATGCCAGCACACATTTATGTTACCTGATACCTATAATTTATCCAGAGTCTCCCATGTTTGCTCCTTTCTTTCAGTGTAAAGGGAAATCCAAATCCATGTGTTCAGTAATCCCACAAAGTGGTGGTGGGGTAGAAGCCAAGAAGAAAATTTACTATTTTTAAATATATAGTACTCACAAATTAAGATTACAATGACATTGCCAGGTAATTTTCATTATATTTAATCATAATATTTCTAACACAACATAAATCTTCAATAAATAGATCATGCAAATTGCTTGATGATAAATCCCCAAGGAACAGATCCCTCGGGCAAGAAATCAACTGATTTACCCAAATTTGAAAGGATAGCCTTGTATTAGCCTTCACATATCATCAGCTGAAATAAGGTGTGAGAGTTTCTATTTGGAGAAGATAATATTTTTCATACAATTTCCATATTGCATGATTAAACATATGCTTTACTTATTAACACAATATCAACTTATATGCAGTTTTGAAATTGTTTTAAAATGAATTCAATGCAGTCATATCAAAATTTAAATTAAAAGAACTAAAGAAACAGGATTTATTTAAATGAATAGACAACTTGGATGTCATTACACACCATTTCCAAAGAGCAACACTAAAATTTTAATATATTGGTAATGAACATGCAAATGAATTTATAACATTTTGCAAATTATTTTTCTCTTTTCTGTCTTCATTTAGTTTTTGTGCATAAATTGTATTAAGCATTTGCAACAATACCTACAAAAATATTTTTTCACAGTTCAATGAACTTGTCATGTATTCATCTCATTATTGATCGACTCAAAATCTACTTCATCTCAGGTATTCAGGATTGAATGTTTTGACTTGGCAGAGGAATGAAGACCAGCAATCCCACTTTACACTGAAGGATGTTCATAGTGCTACTCAGTAAAAATATCAAAACAATCATTTGATGTCATCCATGAATTTGGGATGAGGCATTAACAATTCATAGTGCAACTAATACTAATGATACCTTGAGAATGTACCATGGATTCATCAACTCTCATGAAGCAAATATTACAAACAATTGTCATGTGATACCTTGAAAGCAGTACAGATTGAATTTATTTCCATTTTAAATTAACAAATAATGTAGTCTTCAGAAAGATACAGTACTGGGAATACAACTAAGTTTCATGAAGATATGACTCTACCTACCCTTATCAATATACAGTTTTGAGTAAATATAATAATGTATAATAATCTCTTACATAGTAGCTCATTTCTTTTTCATCATTAATACTCTGGCTTGGCACAGAATGTCTTCAGTCTTCATCATTATCTGCTATTTTCAAGCCACAATGTAACAGGATAGTGCAACGTTAAATTCACAAATCTTGAAGGATTAATTTTAATTTTTCTTTACTCTTTACTGTTTTTACCATGTCATGTAATAATGAAAAAAAAATCTAACCATTGGGTATATTCAACATGAAATGAATGTACTTGATAGATTAGTCTCCTCCCTGAGCCATTGGAAATGATTGGCTTCTAATACTCAGGATTCTCCTTTTCATTAACTATAGTAGCAATTTGCCAAACAATACATCACAGTAAAATGTGTTCTTTTTCTAAAAAATATTTTATTTATTTTTTATTTTATGTGTATGCATATATTGCCTGCATGTAAGTGCACCCGTGTTGTGCAATGTCTGCAGAGGACACAAGAGGCTATTGGATCCTCTTGAACTTGAGTTAAAGACAGTTGTTAGCTGCCATATGCATGCTGGGATTCGAACCTGGGTCTTTTGCAAGAACAGTCAGTGTTCTTAACTGCTGAACCATCTCTCCAGCCCCTAAAATGCATTCTTACAGGCAGGGTGTGGTGTTGCATGCCTTTATTCCCAACACTCAGGAAGCAGAGGCAGGCATCCTTCTGTGTGATCAAGGTCAGACTGTTTTACATAACTACTTCCCAGCCAGCTGGGGTTTCCTGGAGACCCTGTCTCTAAAAGACCAGTTTAAAAAACAAACACATTTTTACTCATCAAAAAGAAAATACATCTGTGTGGAATGTTCCTGTGTTCATAAATTATTCATGTAACAATTGATGTAATGAAGCATTGCTAATGGACAATATGTTCCTTCAACTCTGTGTCAATATTTGTTATAAATTATCGTAATAATCTTTATAAATCAGAAAATACGAATTTAGCTTAGGGTCAGTAGCCTACAGAGTGTCAGTCCCTCAAAAAGCTCCAATTTTGGGATAGAAATGTTTCTAAACAAAAGTCATGTCCATCAAAATATATCATATGGAATTATAGAAATAGTTGATATTCATTTTTGTATGATACTCTAGCATATTATCAAGACTCTACAGTGTCCTGGAGTTTTTATTACAGATTTCTCATGGTTGAAAAGATTTGATATTTGAATATTGTTCCCCTTTTGTTATGTAAATTGAGAAACTTCTACTTCATATACTTTAGGATTTTTCAAGTTGCATATATGCATGAACATTTTCACATATTCACGTGTTATTTACAGAATACGTGGCAACTCCTTGATACTTCTGTGTTTTATTCACCCTGTGTGTTCTTTGATAGTAAATAAAGAGATATTGATCATAGAATTTTGGGATGCTACTGTTCCCTATGAAATTTTCGATGCTTCCTAAGACAAGATTCATTTCCAAATGGTGGCTAACATTTTTTTAAGCATTAGGGTTTCTCTAAAATAAGGATTCTGTGATATTCCACAAGATTAGATGGAAAAGCAAAGGTTGTCTCACATTTTTGTTTCTAGTTTATCCCAATTGTGGACAGTTTATTATTAAATTGGAATAAATTTTTATTAAAGATTTCAAAATTTTGTATTTAATTCTGTTTTTCTTCAGTATACTATGGAGTTTTGTAATACAGAAATATAAATGTGTCATTTCCTATACTTTCAAACATATCTATCTAGTACAGATTGTTTTGTTTTCTAAGGATTGAGCACAGAGTAAAGGGTTTATTATATTCTGTATATATAAGTTGCCTTTGAATTAGTAATATTTGATAACTGCTGCCATTTCCGTATGATTAAAGAATTGCCAAATCATATATATGTTTATATTATATATATATACATATCCCTCCCTTTATTATAAATTAGTTAATGTCTCTAAGAGTTGCTACATGAATAAAGGACTTCTCACACCCTTTTCACTTGTAGGATTTCTCTCCAGTATGTATTTGTTGATGTACTCTAAGACTAGATTTTTTATTAAAGGACTTGTCATATATTGCACACTTGTAGGGTTTTTCTCCAGTATGAATTCTGTGATATTTCCTAAGTATTGAGCTGTCAGTAAAGGATTTTTCACATTCTTCACATTCTTAGGGTTTTTCTCCAGTATGAATTCTGTAATGTTTCCTAAGTGTTGAGCAGTAAGGGACTTGTCACATTCTTCAAATTTGTAGGGGTTCTCTCCAGTATGTTTTCATTCATGTACTCCAAGACTTGATTTTTCCTCAAAGGATTGTTCACATTCTTCTCATTTGTAGGATTTCTCTCCAGTATGACTTCTTTTTTGTACTTTAAGATCTGCCATTTGACTAAAGGTTGTCACAGTCTACATTTGTAGGGTGTCTCTCCAGTATGCATTGTCTGATGTCTCCTAAGACTTCACATGTGAATAAAGGATTTATCACATTTTTCATATTTGTAAGGTTTCTCTGCATTATAAACTGCCTGATGTTTTCTAAGAATGGAGGGCTCCAGTTTAAAAATAAAAGAAGGCCACATTTCAATATGGAGACTGAGGTTGAGACAATCACACATCTGGACATATATAAAAAACATGTAATTAACATGAATAAAATTTTTGACATCATTGAGAAACATTCAAGTGAATAAAAATAAAAATCTATGGAGCAAAATAAGGAGCTGAAATAAAAACAACAGTGAGAAAATTTATTCAATGAAATAGAGTAGAAAATATGTGAATAGAGAAATGCATAGATATACAATCACAAGAACATCATTTAGCAAGCCAAAATAAATAGTAACATAAATCTGCTTTCCAAATTATAGGCAACATGAGAAGAATAGTAAGCAAAAACTCAATACTACTGTGAGGAAAAAATAACAACTGATTACAAAGACAGATAATTTGCCATAAAATCAGATCACTTGTCAATAAATATCAGAGCCAGAACAGCATGAAATAATGTAAAAGTACATGTAAAGAATTGCAAGTGAATATATTAATGAAAATCACATGCAGAAAATGTATCTCTTAAAAGTGATGAAGAAGAGCATGTGAAGAATTGCACCAATTCTAGAAAAGAAAGATGTCACTTGAGAATTTATGGAAGCAAACAGGATACACAGAGGAGAAAGACACTATCACTCATGGAACAGAAGTCAGAATACAAATGTAAAGAAGAACTGATGAACACACAATGTCCCAGAAGAAATCCATGATTAGCAACACAAAAACAAAATGAGGCCAATATTATTACTAATAAAGGAGGAAATAACTATACATGATTCCAACAGAATGCAATCCAAATTATACTGAGTAAAAAATTTCTCTCACAGTAATATTATAGTCTCATGTCACCAACTAAAAGACAGAACCTAGAAAAGTGGGTTCAAAGTAAGAGTCAAGTATCACTTGGGTCCAAGAAACACACTTTACTTATAATGACATCCAGAAATAGTATTAATTTTGGCAAAAAAAATCCCCATAAGTGGGGACATGAATTCCCATATACCATAAAGCAGACTTTAAGTAAATGTAGGTAAGAGGAGACAAAATGAAAAGTAAATGTTAGTAAAAAGAAATTTATATAGAGAGAACAATTTTAAATGTTTCTGCACTTAATTTGAAAATTTCAAGTACAGGCTAATGTTAAGGTGGATTCTGATATAAAAACAGTGAGCAATATCTGTACACCACCTTAAACTCTACATGAATTTTTTTCAAAATTTGGGGTTGAAAAACCCTCAAGACCAGAACTATTTCATAGATGAACAGGATTTCATTGATATCCACAGGTTATTACTGAGAGGATGTAAAAATGAAAAATTCTCATATTTACATAGAAAGTATTCTAGAAATGATCACATTATGGGTTACAAAGGCAGCATCATCTAAAATAAATGTTTTAAAAATAGATAATATGTTTTTAATGCCAGGTGTGATGGCTCATGCCTTTAATACCAGCATTGGGATTCGAGGCCAGTCTGGTCTACATAGTAGTTCCAGGACAGCTGGGGCCACAAGAAGACCCTGTCTCAAAAGGACAAAAAAAAAAGATGATGTGTTTTTAAGTAATATTAGAAAAAAACTAAGGATACGCAGGTAAAGAAATCAAAGAACCGATTAAAATGCATGTTTATGCAGCAAATTTCATTTGAATGAATTTTAGGTCATCATTATACCCAACAGGGGAATTTACAATTTCCTACATATTTCTTCCTGAAGACAAAACATAATGGCTAAAAATCGTGACCTCAAAAATAGGTATAAAACAAAATAAATAGCATAGGATCAGAATTCAAATCTCTCCTTAATGAAAAATCCAAGCACAGTGCTTTAGATGGTGAGAAATAACCAATAGAAAAGAAAGATAATAAAACACAGAATATAAAACATTTCATTACATCAGTCAATATGACCAAAGACCGGACAAGGTAACCAAAAGTGAAAGAGAAAACAAATTAATAAGAATCCAGGTGAGAAGGGGCTGCTAAAAAAGACGACAATGAAAAAAAAAAGCGTCATTAAAGAAAAACTGAGGGCATGTTCAAAAATCTAGAAGAAATTGATCTAGAAGAAATGCATGACTTCCTAAAGACATTTGACCTGTCAATATCAAATGTAAAGGAAAGAAACTGAAGCAGCATTCCAATGTCTCCAAGGAATGACAACCCAAGTCTAAATGGGTTCATAACTGATACCTTACAAATATTTATTCACTTAACTCTGTATTTGGACAATAAACAAAATATGTAGCCACATACAAAGTCAGCTATTACCCATATATCAATATTTAGGTTGTAAGTTGTGAGCATTTAAAGAGAATAGGACTCATAAGGGTATGTGATGTATTTTTTTTTTTGTTTCTTCCCACAGTTTTTATTATTCTATGGGTATTTCAAGCAATGCATTTTAATCATATTCCCTGTGCCTTCCTCTAAGAGGGGCAAATTCATCTCCTTTCCCTACCTACCCAACATTTTTTCCTTTGTTTCTTTTTGTTTCTTTTTCAATCAACAAATAAAATTTGCACGGAACATACACACTTAAACATCCACCCAGAGATGTTGACGGAACTGGGCTACACCCATGGAAAACACTGACCCCCGATTGCCAGTAGCTCTGGGCAAAGGGTGGAATTTGTGCCCACTTTCTACTCCACTCTCCATTTTTGAATTTTGTCTAGTTTGAGCTTGTGAAGGACATACATGTGATGTTACAACCACTGTGATTTCATATGTGCAGCTGCCCTGGTATTCCCAGAAAACATTTTCCTTGTAGTCAAACACAGCCTCTGAATGCAAGTCCTTCTACTTTTGCAAAAATCCCTGGCCTTGGATGGAAAGTTGTGATATATATGTTGCATGTTGGACTGAGTACTCCACAGACTCTTATTATTACTAGCATGGGGACAAGTTGGATGTCTCTGTGTTAAGCGCCATCCTCAACAAAAATAATCTCTGATGAGGATTGAGAGATTAAAATCTGTGGATATAAAAGAGAAATCATAAGGATTAAGTTTAAAAGCACATCTACTTATTAGAATAATAGCAGGTTGACTCAGGCCTATGAACCAGATAGTGACAGGTCCCTGTCCAAATATTGGTGCCAGATAGGAGTTTTCTCTAGTGAAGCAGGCCTTAATACCAATCAGGAAATAGTTGTTTACTTCCATAACATTCATGCCACAATCTTCCTGTAGTATTCATCCGTCTTTCTTACAAGGACCAAATAATTGATGATTATTTTTGTCCTCCACTGCCATGCATAGCATCTTGCAGTATTCTGTAATACAGCCTGTAGGGAAAAAGCTTCTAAGAAAGAACCAGGTTGATTTCTCATTTTTCTGTGAGTCAAGTTTGTATTTTCTTCAGCAATAGGGTCTTACCACCAAGCTCTGGAGGGTAACCAACAGCACTGGTAATATCTTACAATGTTTGCTAGTCTAAGGAAGCTGGAAAACAACTCCAAAAGAGGCCACCATTCCTGTAACTTGGCTTTCTGTTTGTTAATCATGGTGTGAAGTGGGGGTATTGTCTCCCTGTTGTAGGGTAACTCCATTCAAACTCTTTTATTTATGTGCCTGCATATATTTTAGGATTTATCTGTTTTACACAGTAGGTTTCCATATGACTTTTACAAAATCCTTTAGTGTTAGTTCTCCTTGCCCACATTCCCTCTATACATTGCCCTGTCATGCCCCAACCCATTCATACCTTCCAGTTCTGTTGTTTCTATATGAACCTTTATACCTCTGTGTTGCATTTTTCCTCTTTTGAAAGTCGCTATCCCTGCTGTCCCCTTACTAATTTATAGAATTCTACGTATGCCAAGTGAAACACACAATTTGAATATTCAATTGAAATATGCAAAAATGAGAGAAAAGCATGAGATTTTGTTCTTGGTCAGCAGTATCTCACTCAGAATGCATACCAGTTACTTTCCTGCTCCTGTGGTAATATACATCAACCAAAAGCAAAGGTCCATCTTCTTCCACACTGCTTCAGAAAATATGGTCATAATCTTCACAGAAATGCCTAATGCTGTGATTCAAAATCTGGCTTAGTTACTTTTCTTTTACTGTGATAAACTACCATGATCAATTCAAGGATGAAAACATTTTTTTGGTTTATGGTTCCAAAGACAAAGTTAAAAACGACAAGGAAGGGAAGATGATCAGACAGGTATGTTGCCAAAACCCAAAAGTTGAAAGACCACATCTTCTGTCACATGCAGAGAGAGAAAAGTTCATGTGGGGGCAAGGGTATATACTTTCAAATCATACCCCCAGTGACATACTTGCAATAATTTTGCATCCCCTAATCCTCCCCAAAGAGAGCCATCAACTGGGGACTGAGTGTACAAATACATGAGCCTAAGGGGAGCCTTCCTTATTCAAACCATCACATTCCCTGCTTGGCATCCACATGATTGTGACCACATCATAATGCTAAGTGTATTTAGGCCAACTTAAACAGACTCCAAAATCATTAACGATCTCAACACTTTTCAACTTTCCAAAAACTACTATGAGACTCAGGCAATCTCTTTACTGTTGTTCTCTATAAAATCAAAAGAGACAAAGTATATACTTCAAACATACAATGTTACAGCTTGTCCATTACCATTCCAAAAGGGAGGAATACAGATATAGTGAGAAAAAAATAAAACTAATTATGACCAAAATAGTAGGGAAAACACTGAAAAACAAAACATAAAACAAAAAAACTATAGCACCATACTGGATGTCTAGGACTTTGGTTGCAAAGGGAGGCTAGCTCTATACCCACATTGCAGGTCTCCTTGCGTCATGGCTCTAGCATCACTGCCACCATGGGGTTCCACACACCCAAGATATAACTTTCACAGCTTCACACAATGGTCTTTCAGGGCCTCTAGTCCTGAATGGGACCTTCTTCACGCAGGAACTCTCATGCTACAGCAGCTCTGACTGCAATAAAAAAATCATGAACACCTCATTCTTGTATCATCTATGACTCCAAACCAGCATACGAAGTCATTTGTTTGTTTTTTTGTTTTTTGTTTTTTTGGTTGTTATTGTTTCTCAGTTTTTATTTTTATTATTATTATATTTTTGTCTTTTTGAGACAGGGTCTCCCTGTAGCCCCAGCTGTCCCTGAACTCACTATGTAGACCTGTAGACCAGACTGGGCCTTGAACTCACAGAGATCTGCCTGCCTATGCCTCCCAAGTGCTGGGATTAAAGGCGTGCACCACCACACCTGGCTTATTTTTATTATTTTTAAAATTATTTATTTAACGATTGCATCTCTTTCAAAACTGGCTGTAAATTTTTAGGTTTACAGTTGAATTATTATAGTTATATAATATTGTACTCAGTATAAACCCTATAAGACATAAAATTGAATGAGGTTTTAACATTTAAAAAAGATATCCATTTCATTATTAAAATATAGTTTCATACAGAAAAATTCATTTTTAATACAATTGACACTACGATGCACATGTGTTTCTGATCTCTATATATCTGATTATTACTAGTCACAGTCGGTTACTTTGTGAGCTCCTTGGCATTTGAGCATGGATATAAAGTCATCAGGTAGATCTCAATGGTAATGTCTTTCACATCTACTAATTAACATGGAGCAAATTTTTTTCAGAAGCATTTCATTACAGCTTTAACATACTCAATAACAGTTTCCAGAGCAAAGATACATCTCTTTCAAAAATGGCTATAAAATTTTTATGTTCACTGTTGAATTAATACAGTTATACAATATTGAACTCAGTATAAGCCCTGTAAGACATAAAATTGAATGAGTTTTTAATCTTTAAAAAAGATTTCCATTTCATTTTAAAATATACTGTTTCTCACAGACTCATTGTTTTTGCTAATAACACTGAGATGTTGGTGCATGCATCTCTAATATGTATGTATTTGATTATTACTAGTCATAATCAGTTGCACTCAGATCCTTGGTAGCTGTTTATGTCTATAAAGTCATCAGGTAGATTTCAATGGCAATGTTTATCACCTCTACTAATTAACATGACATAAAATTTTATGCTTCCTCCTCAAATATATTCATTTCTTTTTATTTGTTGATTTGTGTGTGTGTGTGTGTGTGTGTGTGTGTATCATACAGAACATCCCAAACCATCTTCTTCAACTATACACCCACTTCCCAGATGGCACCCTCATATAGCCTCCCTCCCCCACCACTAGAGCCATTATACCCTGTAATCCCTGCTACTGTCCATTGTGTTGTTGGCACCCCTAGCTCTTCCCCACTACTTGTCCATCTGGTGAATCTAGTCAGCCTATCCAGAGGTCTTTCTTTTTAGAAAGGTCAGCTGTTCCTCAACTAGTAGCAATCAGTTGTAAATATTCCTTTAGGTAAGATTGGGGTCTGCTGGTCATTTTCCCAGTTCTATGCTGGGTTAATATCTGGGAGTCCCTTGGGCCACCCTGGCCAAGAACTCAAAAGAAGGTATCTCCTATCTGCCATTGTTGATTGTTATGTAGCCTTTAGCTATACATATGGACTCTTAAAAAATTATATTGGCCCCTTTAATCTTTGGTTATACTTTCCTTTTGGGTGTTTAAGGCCATACAGTTGGCCCAGATAAACAAATTTATTTTTACTCTTAAGGCTGTTTGAGGATCTGTTCCTCAGGGGTCACATGGTCTTGGGAGGAGCCCCTGGCTCCTTTGTTTTACCAGTTCTGCCTATGTGAGGATAAGTCAAAGATCCTGATCGACCATGGCTGGCATCGCTTGGAAGCATGGAGGAAATGATTCCTCTGTGTTGACGACCCTCTCTATAGACTAGACACTGGTTCAAGTCCATCTCACGGGGTCTCCTTGTCCTCCTTGATCAAGAGGACAGGTGACTCACCACAATTGCAGGACATTTTGAGAGATGCTCATAGGCCCCTGGAACTAGTCGACCTAGGAGGGCAAGGAGTAAAAACTGTCCTTTATGTCCCTCTGACCAAATTAGTATAGGCCTCAAAGTATGTCTGTTAAACATCCAAGAAGGTTAGTTTCACCAGTCTGGTACTTTTACTTATTGTGTGCCATGTAGATAAATTTTGGGCAAAGACCAATTGTTCTCAGATAAGCCTTGCCTAGACATACATTTCTTGATCTGCTATGTATAATTTGTCAGTAGGTTGTTGGACTGATATGGTTCCCTCTACTTTTTAGAACTAGCTAGGTATTATTTATCTCTTGCATTGTCTAACCCCTCCATCATGGTTTGCCCAATTAAATTGCCTCCATTTATCCCCTTTCTCCTTTAATAATATTCTTCTCCTATGTTCCTACCTCTCTTGAGCTCCTTCTTTCCCTTTATCCCCTAGGTTCCTTTTATACCCTCCCCTTCCCCCTCCCTTAAACTAACCCAATTTTTATCCATATCTCTCTTATTAACACCTGTTTCCTACTGTTCTTCTCTTTCAGGTTCTTTCTTTTCATTTACCTCCCTGATTCCTTTCCATTATGCTGGTTCCTGTAGTTGTGTCTGGATACATACTCACTTATCAGGGTTTGGTTTTAGGATCCACAAATGAGGGAGAATATATGTCAATTTTTTTTCTGAGTCTGTGTTACTTCGCTTAGTATAACAGTTTCTAGTTCAATCCATTTACCTGGAAATTTCATGATTTCATCTTTTTTTACTGCTGAGTAAAACTCCATCGTATAAATGAACCACATTTTCATTATTCACTCATCAATTGAGGGACACTTAGGTTGCTTCCATCTCTTAGCTATTGTGAAGAGAGCAGCAACAAACATGGATGTACAAGTGTCTCTGCAATAGGATAAGTCTTTGGGTATATGACAAAGAGTGGTATAAGTGGGTCAAATGGTACGTTCATTTATAGTTTTTTAAGGGTTCTCCACACTGATTTCCATAGGGGTTGAACAAGTTTTCAGCTCCACCAGCAGTGGCTGAGTGTTCCCCTATCCTCACATCCTCTCCAACATTTGGTATCATTTGTTCTCTTGATCTTCGCCAGTCTGACTGGGGTAAGGTGAAATCTTAAATTGGTTTTTACTCACATTTCCCTTATTACTAGTGATGTTGAACATCTTTTTAGATGCTTCTTAGCCATCTTTACTTCTTCTTCTCAGAACTCTCTACCATCCTTTCTTTAAGGGACTCTCTCCCTCTCCATTCAACCACTGTGAACCTACATACCAATGGGACAGACAACAGAACACTATGAGATGACTTGTCAAGTACCCTTAAAACCAATGCATAGGGAACAATATATTAAAAGCTCCAAAAGAAAGGAACTGTCAACCATAATGTTCTACTCAGGAAAAATGTCAATTAAAATTCACAGAGATAAAACTGCATCGCAGGAAACTCATGAATTAATGCAATTAATTTCACTCAAGGAGCACTGCAGATTATAATTAAAGGCAAAAAGTATACACAGCAATTAAAAAGAAATTATCCATTAGAATAAAGGAAAAAAACACATTCCATGTGAGGAATCAAAAAAATGGATAAGAGCTGAGAGTTAATCAACCATGTGCCACACACACCACCAAATCTAACAGGAAAGAAAGAATACTGCCAATAAGCCAACAATTAGGACACCAAGGAAATCATAGGGAATAAAAACACTAAGGAAGGTTGGGTGTGGTAGTGCACGTCTTCAATTACAGGATTCTGGAGGTAGAGGTGTGCAGATCTCTGGGAAACAAGAGGCCAGCCTGGCTCATGTGGAACCTTGACTCAAAAAGGAAAAAAGAAAAAAAGAATAAAAGGGACGGAGGCGCTCGAGCAGCCATGATGAACCATGACTGTTATCGAGGAGTTGGGAAACAGGCAGGAATATCAAGTTTTCTAGGTCATCTTCAGGTACATAGCAAGCTCAAGGCCAGCCTGGATCACATGAGACCATCTCCTAAAATATAAAAGAAGAATTCTAGGGTGGGGTATGGTTGTAAATACTAGTAGTAGTAGTAGTAGTAGTAGTAGTAGTAGTAGTATCATCATCATCACCATCATCATCATCATCATCATTATTTTATGTATATCAGTGTATTGCCTGCATGTGTAGAAGTGCACCCATGTTATGCAATGCCCGCAGAGGTCACAAGAGGGCATCAGATCACCCGCAACTGGAGATAGAACAGTTGTTAGTCATCTTGTGGGTTCTGGAATCAAATCCAGGTCCTCCTCAAGGACAGCCAGTGCTCTTAACTGCTGAGCAATCTCTCCAACCCCACTGGTGAACACATTTAATCCCAGCACTTGGAAATCAGAGGCAGGGGGATCTCTGTGAGATACAGTACAGCTTGGTCTGCATAGTGAGTTCTAGGGCAGTTGGGGCTACAGGGAGAACTTATCTCAAAAAACAAACAAAAAAAAAAACAAAAACACTACTGAATAAACATTATTATTAGAAATGGAAATGTCACCTGACAAAGTTCAAAAAGATTTCATAATAAACCTAGTGAAACGAGGAATAAAGTAAATGCAGATCAACACAATAAAGAATATATGGGCCAACTCTAGGTCAACATTACAGTGAAAAGGACAAGTACAATATTACCTCGAATTCTTGAAAAGCACAAGGCACACACTCTCTCCACTTGAAATTAATTAACAAACAGGGTAAAGCTGGGATCTCAAATGACACCAGATACCATAATGTTCAGCCCAAGATTGACCTGACAGGATCTCCTGCATATCAGACCAGCATTGGACAGGAATCCACCCTGTCCATAAGAATATCACATTTTGCTGCAGACAAACAGCCTCTTGGGATTTTATTCTTTTTTATTTAGTCATTGAGAAAACTTAATACAATGAAGAGTCAGAATTTGTGGAGTATGGTGACACCTTCAAGGAGTGTTAAAATCAGTGCCACATCATCAAAGGCATCCATAGAGGGCTGGGGTGACATACGCATGCTGGGAACTTTTGGCATCAAAAGGCTTTGGTCTTACAAATAAGGTCTTACAAACAAGGATCAAGCCAATATGAACTTGTTCATAGGATGTAACAGCAGTTGTCATACAAGCTAAAATAAAGATTAAAGAACAATACAATGAATCAACATGAAAAGACTTGGTTCAATTGAGAATCACCTAATCAGAAGACACAGAATGAATACCAAAATTAAGAAGACAAAGTTGAAAAAGACATTTCAATATGTCAATCCAACGAGTTATTTTTATGCAGTAGTTTGGAAGGTCGTAGTTAAATAAATTGGAAATTCTAGAAGAAATGAATGAGTTCTTTGAAACATAAGCAAATAAGCCTTCTCTTTTATAGAAGGTAATGGGGACGAAGCAAAATTGCTGTCCTCTAAACATAGTATAGGACTTAACAGGTTTCATTCTGAATTCTAAAAGGCCTTTGGGCAAAAAAATTATACTTATCCTACAATACAATTATAACAGAAAACATAAAGAACAATTTGTTACAAAACTCATTATATAAATGTAGCTTCACCTTGATAGCAACAGCAGATAAGAACAAGAAAATACATATGAAGGTAAATACAGACCAGTTGGTTAGATGGATACAGATGCAAAAATTTTCACCAATTACTTGGAAACTCACTTCAAATTGAGTTTGTTTCAAGGATGAAAGAATGCTTCAACATGTACAAATCAATAAATAAAACACAGCAAATATCTAGGCACAGGGGCAGAGTGAATTTAATCATTTCAATTGAAAAAATAAATAAATAAAAGCCCTGTGGCAAAAATTTATTTGCACATCTTGAAAGTCTTTTTGCAACAGATGGATACTATTACAAAGTTCTACAAATAATCAAAATGCATAGATTCAATGATGCTGTGGTGTCTAGCACTAAATGATAGGTTAATAATGTAACACCTACACTGAATGCTTAAGGAACATCACAGAACAGGAGGTGGAAAGACTGTAAACCACAGGACCAGAACACCTGCCACTACATAGTGTACTGTGGACATGATAAGGAGACTGCACCCATGCAATCTCCACAATATATTTACCTAAAATGACCTACATAATGACCACACTAGTGGACATGCCAATTCAGATGGGGACAATGACAGAGGTTTTCAGTCTTAGATGAAGAGCCCCAAGAAATCAGTGAATGCTGAGGGAAAATGTCAGTTCTCTTCAGGGAATTTTTCTGATAGGTTATTTAATCTCAGGTCCTCAAACCCAAAACACAAGTGCACATCTTCACAACAACATGAACTCAGTACACTATATGTGTATATGTGTTAAGTGTATGTGTAACAACAAATGAGAGACAAGAAATTGAGAGAGTGTAGGGGACACATAAGAGGAGTTTGTGGGAAGCAAGAATAGAGGAAATGATACAAACACAGTACTCATATAAAATTCTCAAAAAAATTAAAAATAGTAAGTTAAAAAAGAAAAACTTTTCAAGTGGTTAATTATGGGAACACACAGGATAAAATGAAGATGGTGTGCCTCAGACCTCAACCCAGCATTGTACTAAATGAAGAACTCAGGAATCACTTCCACTCTAATCAGGGCAGAGTCAAGGGCATCCACTTCTCCCACAGAGTTGTGCATCAGCTGATACTAAGTGCAAGAAGTAAAGAGAAAACTTCATAGTAATTAATACAGGAGAAAAAGCAAGATATTGCAATTTGCAATCAATATAGCTCTGCAACTGAAAGACCATAAGTACTCCACCAAAAACCTGAGATCTGATACCCAGCTTAATTAATTGTACATCCACTCACGAAATTAGATGGATTTTTATACATCAACAATGAATCCTGAGAAGTCAGCAGACAACTCACAGTGTCTTAAAAATATATTGTTTCTCCCTGCTGTCTAGAATTAATAGTGCCAAAAGGTGTTATGAAGGCAGCTGGGGGAAGAGTCATCAATGGTCTGACCCAGATGTGGACACTGTGTGCTACAATTCCAAACTTCCAGGTAAGATATTCCCGCTGTTGCAAAAGTGGAAAGACAGTCATGTGGGTAAAGACATGATTTCTAATTGGAGTTGATGTCTGACTCACAGAAGAAAATGAATGTATCTATTTTAAAGCTGTTAAAACTCTATGACTAGGAAGGTGACAGGCCTGTGATGGAATCTACTACTGATATTTGGGTAATGTACATATAACTAAACTGCTTTTAAACATTTCTGAGTCTACCCATACATCAGTGCTGCTTTCAGCCCAAGTCAGAGAAACCTCTTGCAAAGGGGCACAGTTATTTTAAAAACAGAACAAGAGACTGCTGGGCTCAGAGCCATGAACAGAAAATCTGTATTTCCCTGTCCAAGTCCCAGGACACACTACAGAGGAGGAGGCAGAAAGAATAAGAGCTGGAGGATGGGCAATGAGATGTAAACACTTCTGGAAACAACAAGGCTGTTGCAGCCATGATCACACAGCAGCCTGGCTTCCTGCCCAAGACCTGAACAAGTAGATGTAACCACAGGGAGAGAAACAGAAAAGAAGACGAAGATGATGAGGCTTGTGTGGGAGGGAGATGAGTGAGGGCAATGGGGAAGGGGTAATATGATCACAACACCTTCTATAAACATACAGAATTATTTAATTTCAAAACGAATATTTAAAAAAATAATTAGCAATCAGTAGAAATGTAAGTTACCAGGAAAGGAATGCCTATTTGGAGGCAACAATCCTGATCATTTATAAAACCAGCCAAATATATATATTTAGCTTTATATTCAATGTTAATATTGCTATTTATGTAGTTAAAACTGATTTTTGGGCTTGAGAGATGACTCAGTGGTTAAGAGCACTGGCTGCTCTTACAGAGGACCCAGGTTTGGTTCCCAGCACACACATGGTGGCAAACAACTATTTCTAACTCAAGTTCCAGGGGATCCAACATCCTCTTTCTACCTCATGGGCATTGTTATGACATGGATGCAGTTATGTACATGCAGACAAAACATTCATACATGTAAAATAAAATTTTTTTAAAAAAATGATTATTTAAAAAAAATGTGGTTCAGTGAGAATGGAATGGAAGGACTCTGCATGAGCTAACCAAGCAAATGACAGACCTCTACAGTGAACTCTTTAATACACTGAAGGAATTAAATGCTAAGTGTGTATTTCTGTTAAAATGTTTTCTGATTCAGTTTAATCTTCAGTAATTCCTTGTGTATCTAATTATCTACCAAGTTGCTGGGGAGACCAAGGACACAAGTCTAGCTCTCTTGGATGAGCTGTAGAACATGGAAGTGAGAGCACATGATGAAAGACAAATGGAAATTGAAGAGCTTTGTTTGTTCCACCCTCACAAGGAGAGGAACACTGTGTATGAAATACTTCTTAATGACTACTTGCTACTCTCCAATATTTAAACGCAAAAGTTTAAAAATCTATCAGACATTTCTATGAGCATATTTTGGCAGTCGTTAAATAAATGACTGATTTTTAAAAATCAGGATTAGTCCTAGTTTATATATAAAATTTGTCTAATAGGACCCATGACCTAATGTACTCAAATATTTCTCAAAGGGATGAGCATGGTGATCCATGCCTTTAATCCCAGCGAAGGGAATTCTGTTGTATCCTGGTTAGTCCAGTTAACACAGTAAGTTCCAGGGCACTTGGGGTAAAAGGAAGACCCTATGTTTAAAACAAACAAACAAAACAAACAAAAAATAAAACTAAACAAAGAAACAAACAAAACAACAAGGCTTGGTGGCACATGCCTTTAAAGCCAATGCTCTAGCAGCAGAGGCAGGTGAATCTCTGTGAGTTGGAGGCCTGTCTGGTATGCATAGTGAGCTCCAGGGTAGCTGAGGCTACAGGAAAACAGTGTAGCTGGGGCTACAGGGGGACCAGTGTTTATAAGACTCACCCCCCCCCAAATATCAAATCCCTCCTGAGTTTCTGCACATTTGCTGTGGTTCTGAGTACAAGAGATCTTCAGTCCTGTCCCTCCTGGGGTTCAGGGCCACAAATTTCTGACCATGTAAATTTCTCTGCCCCACCTCTGCTCTGCTTAAACCTCTCTCCACTCACCCCCTGAGTTTTCAAGCCCACACCACCTGCAGCTCCTCACCACTCCTCTCCATGTTGTCCCTGTGGCTCCAGTGAGTTTCCATGTTCCAGTGCAGAGAGAGAGGTGTTAGATCCTCCTCTGTTTCTGCAATAAAGAGCTCCTCTGAATGTCTCCAGTTCTGATGAGTCAAAACAAGATTCTGCCTTCCCTGGAGCCTTGGGCTCCTCTGGCCCTGAAACTCCACCCTAGTTCCAGGTTTGTCAATCTTCTGACCATGCCTAAGTCACACCCCTCCTCTAAGGCCACCGAATTTCCCCACTCTTCCATCTTTTGTTTCTTTGCCCCTTCCCACCCCAGACCCAGAGGAGTTTTCCAACCACTAAGACTCTGCCCCCCCACTCTGCTTCAGGCTCCTGGTACATAGCTCCTGGAGTCTAGCACTGGACTCACTCTACAGTAATTTCACAGGCTGCTATGCATTTGGAGCAGACCTAAGCATGGTGGAACACTGTATTCTAAGGCCTGAGTTCCCAGACCAGGGGAGGTGGATGTTGTGGAAACCTGACATTAAAGAAGATTGGAGGAGCTGATGGATTCACTAACACACATTCACTAGCACACAGGTGAGAACATGTGCCCCAGGTTCCAAGGAAATCTTGTAGGAAATCACACAAAGGAAACTATTTCCCCAAACTTTTTTTGTTCCCAGTTACACACTGTTCACCTTCACTATTTCTTGCTGGTTCCCAGACATCCAGTGGCAGCCATCTTAACTAAGTCATCCTCTGCGACTACACCACCATCCTGCTGTCTAAAACTTCACCTGGCCCTCATGTCCTTAATTCTATTCCCTTCATCTCACATTTTCTGGTCATCAGGCTCTTTGCTGCAATTGGCCCACAGAACACTTATTGGACCCATAGTGTGCAGAAACAACACAGGAAACACAGATGAGCAGGCTGTACCTCCCAAGGTTAGGATGGCCCACATTAGGAATGGAAATGCTTGGGAGGGTTTCCAATAACTGTTGGATTGTCAGACTCTCACTCAGTGGTTTTGTTGTTGTTGTTGTTGTTGTTTGTTTGTTTGTTTTTAAATTTTTTATTTAATACATCTATAGGATGTACACAACATTTGGAGTGTAACACAGCACAAGTTCCTACTTGGGAAACTGTCAGCAAATCTAAGGCCATTGTAGTTGCAGCACAAATTCTTAGCTGTGCTTGTCTCACCATGAGAAAAGCCTTATGGGTCTGGCTGAATGCACATGCAGTGTGCTCTGTGTGGCAGTTATTGATATTCTTCTATCTATAGAGCTTCCCAAGGAAAACACACAGCCAGTGGATGAAAATATCATGGAGTGCACATCCATCATTGACACTGGAAGTACACAATATCCCAGTTGTGTGGTGACTGAGGGACTGTAGAGAGAATCTCCCCAATTAGTTACCAGTATACCCAGTATACCCAGTTACCAGTATACCCAGCTGAGACCAGCCACCAGGCATATACAGCCTTACTGCCCACAAAGCCACATAAACCCTGAGAGAACCCAGTCTATTGAGAAATGCCCAATGTAGGGATATCCATTCCACCACTGCCTTGCAGTGGTGTTTGTAGTGACATTAGCACCTAATGAAGGGATGTGCATACCATTACAGGATCCATCCTATGCTGTTTTATACAATGTAGTGCTATAATACTTAGTTTGAACAGTCTACACAGGCTCACTCCTTCCATTTGGAACAAAATGTCATATCCTTGGCTTTGACTGTGATGATCCTGTCTCAGGAGGATGGAAATGGCTTCTCTAGATACATATTGCTAGTCAGGTGATCACCAGATAGTCAAATATGTCCAAGGTTCATGGGAAAAATGCACCAAGACATCAATCAAGTTGACAAGGAACTCCATACACACCAGGCCACAGAACACATTCACAGGCTGGGCATATCTTTACACCTAGGAGGCAATGTTGTTTTCTATAAACATCCTGTAAAAAAATGCAGGATGGACATGAGGAAGTGCCTGCTCTCTAAAAGGAAGCAGGGAACTTTCTCGTGCCTTACCAGTGACATTTTTCCTGGGCTATGATAAAATACAGTCTCCCAGGACTTGAGTGAGAGACAGGCCATCTATCACTGTGACTGGCAGGTCCATAATGGGCCATATTGCTGCCACTAAAGCATCTTTTAGAACCATGACAGAGTGACCCTTCCTGGGGTGAAGATGTTTGGCAACTTTAGGAAAATGTATCTGAGCATCATACTTTACTTCTATGTCATAGGGAGTCACAAATCCTAACCCACAGTGCGCAGAGTTGTCTGTATCTCAGTCTCACTTTTATACATATGTCCTCCTCTTGCATCTGTGTGTGCAGAGAACAACAACTGCCCCTGAGGCCCCAATTATGCATGAGGAGGCAATTGTCCTTCTAAGAGATAATCCTCAAGGAAGCTGGTCTGTCTGTAAGAGAACAGCTAGTGAGTACAGCCCATGCTTCTGAGGATACTAATTTGGATACCTACCACTGTATCAAGGTGGATCTTTCATGCTTTGATGGAATGAGGATATGTTTTTACATGCACTTTTCATTTCATTTCATATATTTTATTTTATTTATTTTATTTTGCCTTTTTGAGACATGGTTTCCCTATAGTCCCAGCTGGTCTCAAACTCCCTATGTAGACCAGGTTGGGCTCAAACATACAAAGAGGCCCCTGCCTCTGCCTCCCAAGAGCTTGGAATAAAGGCATGCACCACCAGGCCTTGCTAGTTACCCTTCTTCTAGTCTGGAAGGTGATGTTTGGGATTCCCCAGGGTAATCTCCATGTACAGTACAGATCATTCATGACTAGAAGTCATACAGCCCATAATTTAGCCCACTGGCTTCTTTGATCAACTCCTTTGTCTGTCCAGGACTGGTGGAGGATAGCTGGACTGCCAGTGCTGTCCATGAGACCTGTGGCCCCTGCTGAAGCCATCAGTGTCCCAGATGACTGCTGTGAAGCAGTCTCTTCTCAACAGGTGCAGAGTTCCATTGACTCCATTTCTTAAAGTCTCACATGAGGCATTTTTATATATTCTACAAGTGCCACGACCTCCTGTAACTCAACTGTTAGGGGACTATTTCTTAGTGTTCCCTTATGGGCCAGGTAGGCTCTCCATTTAGAGAAACTATGAATTTCCATCACCTATAACTTTGGAGTGGATAAAAAATGACTTAGACTTCCAGTTGTGGGGTATGCAGTGGACTCTAGGGCTTTGCCTTTCCCAGTGATAGACTCACAAGCCTGCAAGACTGCATACACTTCTGCTAACTGTTCAACAATTAACTCAACCTGGATAGCAGGTCTCAGCTCCCATCCACATTTGTGACCCAAATCCTATGGTTAATTACCTCACCTCCATATACTGCCAAAGGAGCCATCCAAAACCTGTTACGTCACTGGTCACATTCAGTGCAAATGGTTGGGTCTGGTCCATTGTCCTATGCATCTGTGCTCTGCCGATGGCCTTCTTGGAAGCTATAATCATTCATTCAGCTGCTTCAGTCCAGTCCCTATGACTCCTTTTCTTTGTTGCATTGTGACCAGATTTCACTAGGTAGTCCTAGCTGGACTGGAGCTCTCTATGAAGACCAAACTGGCCTCAAAGGTCAAAGAGATCTACCTGCCTCTGCCTTCCAAGAGCTAGGACTCAAAGAGCTAGCACATGACACCATGACTGGTCCATGTTGCTACATTTTTCCATAAGGTGTATAAAGGACATAATGTGTGGGGCAGGTGAGGGATAAATACTCTCTAGTAAACCAAGAACCTCACAAAGGATTTCAGTTGTTTGGCTCTCAGTGATACACCAGAGCCAGACAAGTATAGCTTCTATGGTAGCTTTGTCTCACTCAACTCAACAGCTCTCAAGAATTTCACAGACAGTCCAGGTCCTGGTATTTTGGATTTGTTCATTGCCTGTTCGCATGATCCCAGGGCACCTCTCAGACTCACAGCTGCTGATTCCAAATCTAGGAGTTAGAGTTTAGCTTAATATTGTCAATATTATAATATAAAGTGTCTGTTTTGGACATTTTCCAGGATGGTGAAACCTGGGCCACCAAATAATGACAAACGGTCAGCCAATGCAGAGTCCCCTGGGGCAAAATGACACATATTCACTGTCATTTCCCACAAGGATTTGAACTGCTTTTGCTTCTTTAAAGATAATGGATAAATAAACCTTTACTAAGTCTACTACATAGTGATATTAACCAAGTAACAGAGATAACTGGAAAATGACATACATGATGGAATGCACTGGAGCTATCATAGGTGGAGTAAAATTGCTAACTCCTCTCTTGTCAGCAGTCATTGTCCCTGTTCCATCTGGATTCTGCACTGGTCCCAGAGAGGAATTGTGGGTTCTGTGTGCTATTCCACATTATAACAGCTGCTTTTAAATGTAAAATACACTGAGTAATCTCTTCATGCTCCCCAGGTTACCAATGTTGGTGTACTTGAATCAACCACTTGAGGGCAAGTAACGTGTGTGTGTGTGTGTGTGTGTGTGTGTGTGTGTCTGTGTATGTGTGTGTATGTGGGTATCTGTGTGATTATGGGACAGATGGCCTGTTAACCATGACTTAACAATTTTACTCACAGTCTAATGTTGGCATCCATTACAAAGTTTCCATCCTGTCTGGGATACTAGCACAGGTCTTTAGTCCCAGTATTTGGGGAGCAGAGACAAGAGGATCTCTGTGAGTTTGAGGCCTGCCTGGTCTACATAGCAAGCTCCAGGCCAGCTGGGACAACAGGGAGACCCTGCCTTAAAAAGACCAATAGTATTGTGCTGCCTCCAAAATCCAAACAGGTACACTCAGTGCTCTGCCTTTTATTTGGAAGTAGGAGAATATAGGTGCAATGATTTACCCTAAAAACCAAAATGAATATCTCTGTATGCCCCAGACAACTACATTCCTAGAAACTTCACTAAACTAGAAGGCCCTTAAATTTGAATAAGATTTATTTCATGTGCTATTATCTGCATATGCTTTAGTGAGTCCATGGTGGTTGTTAACTTCTCCCATCACACAATGAGTATAAATTTTTCAGTATGAAGGAAAAATGTGGTACCTTGTGGAAAATACAAAAGATCAAAGCCCCTTTAACCCATGTTAAGACATTGGAATGCAGAATTAGTATACAGTTGATGAGGAACACGAAAGCAATAATGCTGGCCTTGACACTTGAAAGAAAATTTCTTCTAGTGGTCCTTAGTAACATGTAAGGTGATAAAGCATTTGCAATACTTTTTTTTGGTCTTTTCAGACAGGGTCTCCCTATATCCTTCAGCTGGCCTGAAGCTCACTATATATACCAGGCTGGCCTTGAATGCACAGAGATCCACCTGCCTCTGTCTCCCAAGTTCGAGGATTAAAGGCCTGCACCAACACACCTGGCATTACATTTTCAATTCTATTAACTTCACAAGAGTTCCTGCTGGTATGTTAATTTGTTCAAGTGAGAGTGCCAGAGCTGGCACCACAGCTGCAATTAGACTCATGGATTGATAACAGATTAATTAAATATATGTCTACATTATCCATCAATATTCTGCACAGACCAAATAGGGCTGCTAAAGTGAGATGTTGGACCTCTCCCACCCCCTGCATCTTTCAAATTCTGAATAGTGGCAATGTTCTTTACAGTCCCTTCAGGAATGCAAGATGATTTTGGTTTGTGTTTTCTCTGATACAGGAGCTTTAATCATTTCCATCCCGATTTTCCAACCACGATAGCATTCAGTTCTCAAGACAAGGAACCAATGTGAGGATTATGCCAAATTCTAAGAAGATTTATGCAAATTACGGACTCTGGAATAGCTACAGGGTAAATTTAGGCACACATTGTTAACCTGAGTCAGACTTTGGGTGCAACTCCACTGATGACATCTACTTCACATGCATTGGCATTAACTGGAGGGGAACAAGCCTGTCTGAGCTCTGATATAAACAATCTCAATTCAAAGACAGCATGACAAAAGTGACAAAAGCCTGAATGTCTACTTTTCTCCAACGTACACTTGTCAAACGTAAAGATTGTAGTTATACTTGAGAAAGAGAGATGGAAAAATGCTTGATGCTGTAGCATGATACATAAAAACACACTGTGGGGGCTGGAGAGATGTCTCAGCAGTTTAGACCACTTCCTGTTCGGACAGATTTAGATTCAGTTCCCAGAATCCACATGGAAGTTAACAACTGTTCATAACTCCAGTTTCTAGGGATGGATTTGATGCCCTTTTCTGACCTCCATGGGCATTGCACAACATGGATGCACTTACATATATGTAGGCAATACAGACATACATATAAAATAAAAATAATAAAATATTTAAATAAAATAAAAACACACTGTACTAATTTGTAAGTGTAACTTGAGTGCTCATTGATTTTACAATAACAGGGCTTATTGAGGCCAAAATTTAAAAAGTTACATTTTTCAAGTATATTTATTGGAAGGAGAATTAATTCACCCTCAAAGGCCCCATAATGTGCTTGATATTTAACTGAGATTATAACATTTATATGGCCTAGCTGCATTTATTTATGATGGTGACTATATCTTTTTTGTTCCTTCTGATTTTTTTGTGTGTGTTTTAATTTTTTTTGATACAGGTTTTCCCTATAACCCCAGCTGTCCTGGAACTCACTATGTAGACCAGGCTGGCCTTGAACTCACAGAGATGCACCTGCTTCTGTCTCTCAAGTGCTGGAATTTAAGGTGTTCACCACTACATCCAGTACCTCCTCCTGATTTTTACAAATATTTATTTATTCACATTTTTTCATGTGTATAAGTTTATTGCCTGAATGAAGGTGGGTACACCCATGTCATGCAATGCACATGAAAGTCAACAGAAGGCATTGGATCACCTGCAACTTGATTTACAGATGGTTATTAGCATCAATGTCGGTGCTGGGAACTGAACCTTGGTCCTCTACAAGATCAGCCAATATTCTTAAACACTGAGCCACCTCTCCAGCCCTGGGATTTGTTTCTTTGATGTTTATATTATTTTATAATTTCAAACAATGTATTTTGATTATATTTAAATGTCCATCCCCGTGCATTATTACTATTTTTGAAAGGAATACAAAGTTCAATTTCTGTTCCCCAAATGTTCTCTAGTGTGGGTCTTTCCTCTCCAGCCTTGACAACACAGCCAACATCTTTCTTCTTGTATCCTTATTTGGAGTTTTTGAGTAAATGTTACCAAAAATAAAACCTCATATTTTCTTTATAATATCAATTTTCCAAAAGACAAACAATAAAATCAAAATAATTTCATGTCCTAAAATGTGTGGCTAGGGTATGAATATTTTTGGACAGATAACCTCAATTCCTCTGTTAAAAACTACTTCCTAATATCCTGTTATCAGTAATTGCAACTTTACGGAATATGAGTAAGTCTTGGGGGGGTTCCCAAATAAAGAGTGCTTAGTTCTTTTTAAGAGAAGCTGAGGGTGTGTCATTAACCCTTCAGCCATGGGGGGAATGGAAAAAATAATATCCTTGTCACATATCAGTGGATTCAGTATCCAGGTAATTTGATGGTGACAGCATCTAGCACTTTCCAGTCTCTTGTGCTCTGTATATAACCCAGTCTAAAGTCTACTGTTATATCAGCCTAAGCAGACTCTGTGTCCATTGGTCTTTTTCAGGAATTTTTTTTACTTAATTCTTATAGTACGTGGAGCAATGAGCCACCAGTTAGAAAAATCATGATTATGTTCCAGAGAGGGTCTTCTTTGAGGATCTGGTTGGTCACAAGAAGCTGAGCATGCCTGCTGGTATCTGGGGGCTTTTGATACCATGGCAGGAAGCAGGTGTGGAACAACCTGGAGAGTTCATGTTCTAGGACTTCCATTGGGATGACAGAGGATCCAGCACCATGGATAATACAGGAGGTGGGAGGTACCCAGGAGGTTGCAGGAACTCTGGAGACTGAGGGTACACAGGAGATACAGCAGCAGCACTATCACTGAGTGGACCTGGAAAGTAGCTGATTCCATGACTGTAGCCTAGAATCCTGTGCAGGGCCTCTCCATGTGGAGAAAACCTGGGCTCACTACTTGGCCTCTCAATACAAATGATCCAGGACATATCTAGCAAGGTCTGCAGCAGGTGGAGACATCCCTTCCACGTCTTTTTCATACCCCTCAATCAAGACGCTTGGAAATGGCTCACTCCAGAGCAAGAGTACATCTCTTTCACAAGTGGCTGTAAGTTTCTAGGTTCACAGTTGAATTAATACAGTTATACAATATTGAGCTCAGTATAAGCCCTGTAAGACATAAAACTGAGTTTTTATTTTAACTTTTTCTAAGACCATTTCATTTTAGAATATATTGTTCCTTGTAGGAAGACTCATTGTTTTTGCTACTAACACTGAGATGTTGGCACATGATATCTGATTATTACTAGTGATAATCGGTTGCACTTGGATCCTTGGTGCCTGTGTATGTCTATAAAGTCATTGGGTAGATTTCAATGGTAATGTTTATCACCTCTACTAACTA
>NW_008329323.1:1337206-1337425 GCF_000622305.1 Nannospalax galili | reverse complement strand
TATCGCCTGTCTGGCTTTGCTGTTTGTCGAGTAACTTTTAGTTATGTATATGTATGCTCTTATGATATTATGTTGGCCCCTTTGATCTTTGGTTGTACTTCCCTTTTGGGTGTTAAAGGACATACAATTGGACCAGATAAACTGATTTGTTTTTACTCTTGAGGTCGTTTGAGGATCTGTTCCTCAGGGGTCCCGTGGGCTTGGGAGGAGCCCCTGGCT
>NW_008329323.1:1292339-1332172 GCF_000622305.1 Nannospalax galili | reverse complement strand
ACTTACCCCAAGAGGCCTGAGGATAGTAGTGCAGGCTAGGAGAGTTAGCCGGTGGTGCAGGCCCAGGGAAGCAGAGAGAGGTGAGGGCGGGGCCAGGACCAGAAGTGGTGCTCCTGGAGCCCAAGAAAGGGACTGAGTTTCTCTGGGTGGGAAGGGTCAAGAAGGTATATTGGTTCCCCAGGTGTCTGGGGCCCCGAGACTAGGAATGGCGCAGGGCCCAAACTAGGAGTATAGAATGGCGAGGCGGGATGGAAGGGGGTGAATGTCGCTTAGGGAGTCCCGGCCCAGAGAGCTGCGCTATAGACTTACCCCAAGAGGCCTGAGGATAGTAGTGCAGGCTCGATTGAGACTTTTGGAAATGGCTTTAGTTTTTTTGTAGATCTTCCCTGGGAGACTTTACATTCAACAATTTCCTATGCCTCGAGAAAGACCTTGTCATGGTTTGATTCTTCATTGCTGTGACAAAACACTCTGACCAGTACCAACTTGGGGAGGAAAGGGTTTATTTGTCTTTCATCTCCCAGGTCTCATGCAGTTCATTAGGGAGCCCAAGGTAGGAACTCAGGGCAGGAACCTGGAGGCAGGAGCTGGAGCACAGGCCATGGAGGAACGCTGCTTACAGGCTTGCTTCCTTGGCCCCTGCTCAGCCTGCTTTCTTATGCAACACAGGCCCACCTGCCCAGGGGTGGCACCACCCACAGTGGGCTGGGCCCTCCCACATCACTCATCAAGAAGATGCCCTTCAGACATGGCCACAGGCCAGTCCAATAGAGGCAATTCCCCAACTGAGGCTCCCTCAACCCAGGTGTTTCAAGTTGACACTAAAGCTATCCATCACAGACCCTGACTTCCAAATCACTCCATGATATAGGACTAGGCCTGAAGGCTGCCCTGCTTCCCACTTTCTATTCTCTTCATTTAGTGCCGGGCATTGGCCAAACTTCCATTCTGACATGCTGCTGTCACTTTCCCTCCTGTGTGGCATCCTATTCCACAATGGCCTAGGAACTGACCTGACTGTGCCTGATGGGTCAGATAAGTTTGAAGTGGAGAGGGGAGAACTGTGTTCACCCCTTGATCTTCTGGAAGTCTCTCATGTGATCAACCAGTTTCTTTCCACCAATCAACCAGTCTCACAAGACAAACCATTCTCATTTGTCTGGTTTACATCGGAAAATCTCATTTGTGTACATGTGTATACAATTTGCTCAATACTCACACAGTTCTTTTTCCTCATATCTGTATAAGAAAAGTGGAAATTTTAAATTATATCAATATTAGACATTCTAAAATCAAGCATGGTCTCACTTTCAAGGCTATTTTATTCAAATATATGCACATATTTTACATTAAATATATGAATATATAAATACAGAAACACACACAGATAGATAGATGGATGGATAGATAGATAGATGATATAGATAGATATAGATATGGATATGGATATAGATATAGATAGATAGATATATAGATATAGATATAGATAGATATATAGATATAGATATAGATAGATATCTCCAGAGCACAAAGGGTTAACAATGACACTGTTTTGCAATATATAGGACAGGAATGTGTGATGGTTGCAAGCAGGAAAGTACAGTGATGTACATACATAAAATATTCCAGTCACAATAGTTTATGTTGTTAGTACAAGTAATTCAACTAAAATTTCTTCATACCCTGATTTTTAAACACAGATAAAGAGAAAATAAAGGCAATAATACTGGTAAGATCTCCTTATGGAAAAACAATGATTGGCAAATGATTCTAGCATGCTTAGTGCTCTTAGGTACTTCTAGTGAATACAGCACAGACACACCTATACTTTTATTTTATATCACACTTGTCTCTGCATCAGAATGAGACTCACTATCTGCACATGAGATATGTGTTATATTTTAGTGTCAGAAATATTGAATTGGAGAGCAATATCTGATCTTAGATGTGTGTCAGTTAGTGCAACTGAAAAAAAAAATTATATTTGGTATCCCTGAATCTCAGTAAAGGGCTAGTAAGGGCTGTTAAATTTCCATTTACTGACAGGACAAGACTTCTACATTAAAATATTGGTGGGATATTTTTTGAAACATATTTGTCTGGACTATTACTTTAGCACCTAATCAAGTGCCACTATCGAGCCAGAATGACACTGCTCACGTGGTCCCAGAAGTCAGAGAACTCTTTTTAGCTGTGGACAAGTGTCCATTTGGAAGATTGAAGGGAGAGAGATCCCTGTCACCATGAGTTTAACCATCTATAGCACACCAAAGCTAATTCAGGTGTGCACTGTGTTCAGTTCATAGGACTATGCATTTCTGTGAGAACACAGCATAGGCTTGGTTGATCTTGTGAAGGCAGTCTCTCAGAGCCCTTTAAAAAATTTCTGCATGTATTCTGCTAACATGACATCTAGTGCTGTGACCATATGTACCCTTCAAAAAAGAATCTTGTCTTCTGACTAATAGTAATAGGAAAATACAACCTAAGTCATCCAACTTGGCCTGCTCAGTACTACTGCCTAGTGATAACTGAGTTTCGCTGTCAGAGTTTCATTTCTCAGAGCTTCCGGAACTGAAGACAGTCTCAAAACACCACATTTATCTGTATCACATTTACCCTTCTCTTGAAATTCCCTATATTTTCCACAATAATCACATATTAATGAGAATTCAATTCCTAATATCTCCTCTCAATGTAAATACAGTGCCCAGAGTTTAACAAAATATGTGTTGGGAGAAGCACTGTGATCAGGGGTTATATATTGCCATTTTTCTAAGGATTTAAGTTATGTAATTGACTATTAAATTGAATCAGATTCAAAATATGTTGGTGACATGTTCAGTATGTGGAATTCATAAGATGTGAGTGGACACTCCAAAGAATTCAAGAGAAAGTGTGATGATAAATATCTGTGAACCTGAAAAATAAATGCCGAGAAAGAATAGTACCATGATGCCTGTGTAGCTAGTGGTGAAAAGGAAGAAAGAAAACCCACAGAAAGTTGGGAATTGAAAGGATCATTACTCAAATGTATTGCTGTGGAAAAATCAGACATTTTCATGATATCCATTAAAAACAAAAACTAAAGAAAAAATTGGATTTTTTCTCTTATAAGATTACTGAGCATCTTTTAAAGCATGTTTACATTAATAGATTCTCTGTAGAGTAGTTTGTATTTTCAAGTTCAATCCTAACTACTGTTGTGCTACATGAAGTCATTCAAAATCACAGATATTTTCATGGAAATACATAATTTTCTGATGTAAACTATGTACTATTTCTCACATGTATAATATACAAGTAAATCAAATAAATTTGCGTAGGGATATTCATGATCCTTGAGATACATGACCTTTTAAGTACTGTGCTGAATCAAACTCAGAGCCACTTATCCTGGGCATTTAACACTACCTAAAATCACAGTGTGAAGTATGGAACATTTGAGAAGCTGCCACACGTATAGCAGAGCAAATAATCTAACTTTCATGATTTCCACTCTTTTGTTGGCTAGTAAGTCATGAACATTCATTATGCGAACAAAATCAACTCCCAGAGTCTCAGGTGTTAAACATTTGGTCTCTCCACATCAGGATTCAAAAATGATTTATGGAAAGGTGATTGGATGATGATCATGATGTCATAGGTGTTCCTCCATTCAGCCATGATTGGAAGGGTTTAGGCTATTGATGTACAACATTGAAGCACATATTTTGCCTCAGTCCTCTGAAAGGCCTTCTCTATGTGAATCACAATCTTTGTTCCTCCCTGTCTCTCCTTCCTTCAGGATGAGAACTGTCCCCTCTGCCACATGGGTACAAGACTCCTACATTTTGTTTCTCTGTAAGCCACATATATAGAAACAAACAAATATGTATTAAAAACTGTGTAACAGTTTTTCTTAGGCTTTTCACTTTGCTTCATATTTCAGGTCTTTTGTCACAGCAAAGGAATTTCACTCACACATAACCATTGTGAATTTCTGCCTGTAGTCATCTCTTTTCAGTACATATTGTAGAAGGTGCACATACATATAAGCACTCCTTTATGTTGTGTTAGTCTTAAAAGAACTTTGCTGAGAGTCTCACATGTTTACACCTTTCTTTAAATGTAAAGAAAAAATCAAATCCATGTGTTCAATTGTCCCACAAAGAGGTGGAGGGCCACATTCTTTATATTTGCAGTGTCTCCTTTTATTGTAAATTCTTTGATGTTCTCTAAGAGTAGAAATAGAAGTACAAGACTTCTCAAACCCTGTTCATTTGTGGGGTTTCTCTCTGGTATGTATTGTCTCATGTCTTCTATATGCTGAGCTCTCAGTTTTTCATATTCTTCTTATTAGAATGGTTACTTTCCAGTCACATGCTTCCCATTTGTAGGGTTTCTCTCAAGTATGAATCACATGATGTGCTCTAATCTAAGACATATTTCTAAAGGATTTCTTACATTCCTCACATTTGTAGGGATTCTCTCCAACAGGAATTCTCTTATGTTTCTTATAAGTTGAGCTGATCGTGAAGGACTTAACACATTCTTCACATCTGTAGTGTTTCTCTGCAGTATGTATTTGCTGAAGGCTTCTAAGATGTGACAATTGACTAAAGGACTTTCCACATTCTTCGCATCTGTAGTGTTTCTCTCCAATATGTATTTGCTGAAGTCTTCTAAGATGTGACAATTGACTAAAGGACTTGACACACTGTTAACATTTGTAGAGTTTCTCTCCAGTATGCGTTCACTGATGGGCTGTATGTTTGGACTTTCCACTAAAGGACTTGTCATATTCTTCATATCTGTTGGGTTTCTCTCCAGTATGTTTTCACTGATATGCTCTAAGACTTGATGTTTGACTAAAGGACTTGCCACATTCTTCACATTTGTAGGGTTTCTCTCCAGTATGAATTCACTGTTGTACTCTCAGATGTGACATTTGACTAAAGGACTTGCCACGCTCTTCACATTTGTAGGGTTTCTCTCCAGTGTGTATTTGCTAATGTGCTCTAAGATTTGATATTTGACTAAAGGACTTGCCACACTCTTCACATCTGTAGGGTTTCTCTCCAGCATGAATTGGCTGATGTTTTCTAAGAGTTGACAGTGCACTAAAGGATTTTCCACATTTTTCTTCACATCTATAGGATTTCTCTCCTGTATGTATTTGCTGATGTGCTCTAAGATCTGAAATATGTCTAAAGGACTTGCCACATTCTTCACACCTGTAGGGTTTCTCTCCAGTATCTATTTGTTGATGTGCTCTAAGACTTGATATTCGACCAAAGAACTTGACACATTCTTCACATCTATGGAGTTTCTCTCCCACTTGTATTCACTTATGTACTCTGAGATGTGACATTTGACTAAAGTACTTGACACATTCTTCGCATTTGTAGGGTTCTCTCCAGTATGATTTCGTTGATGTACTCTCAGATGGGACACTTTACTAAAGAACTTGTGACATTCTTCACATTTGTAGGGTATCTCTCCAGTATGAATTTGCTGATGGTCTCTAAGACTTGACATTTGACTAAAGGACTTGACATATTTTTCACATCTGTAGGGTTTCTCTCCAGTAGGACCTCTCTGATGTAATTTGAAACTTGACATCCAAATAAACAACCTGTCACATTCTTCACATCTGTAGGGTTTCTCTCCAGTATGAATATATTTATGCTTTCTAAGATTTGAGACTTGAGCATTGGACTTGTCACATTCTTCACATTTGCAGGGTTTCTGTGGTTTATACACCCTCCAATGTCTTCTAAGAGTTGAGTTCTCTGGGCAAAGCAAAAGAGAAGAAAACAGTTGAATATGGAGAATAAGCCTGAGACAATCACACACTCAGAGATCCATAAAGAACATGTAATATACATGGATAAAATGTCCAACATTGAAAAATATTCAAATGAACAAAAATAAAAATCTATAGCATAAAAGAGGACGATGAAATCAAAACTAAATGACAAAATTTATTCAATAAAATTAATTAGAAAGTATATGAAAATATAGCAATACATGATATTCAAGCATAAGAGAGTCATTTAGAAAGTTGAAATAAGTATTAACAGAGGTCTACATAACAAGCCATATGAAACATGAAAAAATAGTAAGCAAAACATAATCAATACTTAATCCTGTGAGGAAAAAATACCAACTAATTACAAAGGCAGGAAACTTGTAACACTATCAGTCTCTTGTCAAGAAAGACCAGAGGCAAAACATCATGAAACAATGTAAAAATATGTTTTTCCTACTGAAAGTGAATATATTAACTAAAATTGACTTGTAGAAAAGGTATCACTTGAAATTAATGGAGGAATACCCACACCCACTCCTCACCATGGACCAGCTCAGTGCACCTGGAGGGGGAGTCTGGGTCAGTAAAAGTTGCATCAGTGCTCCTCTAAAATAGGAGGGAGGGAATATGGTTGTTTCATACTTCACAGACCTTTCCTCTCTGCCTTCTTTTTTCCATAACTTAAAATAATTGATATATCTGACAAATAAAAATTCAAGAACATTCTCTACTTATCAGTAATCATACCATAAGATGAGCCTCAACATGAAGCAAATACTAGAGAGCAGCCAAGGACGGAGTGTGCTAGATTGACCAAAAGTTCCCATGCATTTGAATTTGTTTTTTACTAATAAAACTTCATTCCAATCTAAGTAAAGTAGATACATTTCAAAATGTAATTTGTGTTAAAATTTCCCAATTGCTCTCAACCACAGGATTCTATTTTCATAAAATGCCATTGGAACAATACAAACTTGAGCTGCTTTTTATTAAAAATATTTATTGAGGATGAAGTTCATTTGAAGAAATTTACAAATTCATGGCAAGAAAGTCATCACTTCAGAATTTATGGAAGAAAAAAAGATACACAGAAGAGAAAGTCTCATTCATGGGAAGAGAAATGAGAATACAACTGCAAAAAGTAATTGATGAACACACCACATTCCAGAAGGAATCCACCACTAGCAACACAGAAAACAAAGTAGAGCTCAATATTAATACTAATAAAGATTAATACTAACCAATGTTTATAACAGCCAGAACACCAGCAAAATAATCTTGAATTAAAAATTTCTCCTATAATGATATTAAATTAAAATTGCTTCAGGTTACCAATTAAAAGAGTCAAGAAGAGTGGGTTCAAAGTAAAATTCAAGTACCTCTTCTATCCAAGAAACACTTACTGAAATGACATTCAGAAACATAGAGCAAAAAAATAACCAGCTAAAAGAATATATAAACAAAGAGGAATATCAATTCCCATAGATCATAGAGCAGACTGCAAGAAATGCAGGTGGAAGAGATAAAATGATTAGTACGTATTAGTAGACAGAAATTTTTAGAGAGAACAACTGCAAAATTTTTAATGTAATGTAAAGTTTCCTAATTTTATAATACAAAGACCAAGTAGAAAAAATCTTAAAATTGATTCTGATATAAAAATATTAGCAACATCAGTCCATCACCTTAAACTATAGTATTTTCCCAAAATTTGGGGGACAAAACCCTCAAGATCTGAATTATTTCATAGATAAACAGGATTTCAATGACTGTCACTTAGACAAAGAATGAAATTTTTTCATATTATTCTAGAAAAGATCACATTATGGGTTGCAAAGCCACCATCATCTAAAACAAATGTTTTGAAAAATTTATTGAACTGCTTGCTTGCCCATGTACAAGATCAAACGTGACTGCTTCTCTTTGAGCAAATCTTTTCAAAGACTTTACCTTTTGGACTTAACCTTTAAAAGCTCCCATTTCCTCCCACTTAGTGCAGCATTCTCTAAATTGGCTCAGAGAGGTGCAGCTAAATGAATTTTCTGATTTAGAAAAAGTAAAAAATAAAATATCATGTATTTTTAAGTAATAGTGGAAGAAAACTACAAATAAACTAGAAAAGAAATGAAAGTCTGTGGAAATACTTATTTAGTGAGCAAATGGCATTTGAATGAATTTTGGGTCACTGTTATACCCAAGATGGGAATTTTCAAATTCCTACAAATTTCTTCTTTGAAGAAAAAACATTATCAATAAAAATCATGACCTCAAATATAGGTGTGAAAAAAATAACATAGAAATGGAATTCAATTTTCTCCTGAATGAAGAAGATAAACAGTGTGCATTAGATGGTAAAAAACAACCAAGAGAAAAGGGAAAAAACCAAAACACACAATACAAAACATTTCATGAAATCCAGCACTCTATCCATTGAAGAAAAACTGACCAAAGACTGGACAAGGGAACCAAAAAAGAGCTAATAAAAACAAATTAATAAAAATACAGGTATGGAGAAGTTGTTAAAAAAAAAGACCAGTGAAATACAAATTGCCATTAAAGAACAAGTGATACATGATCAAAAAGCTAAAAGAAATGGATCTAGAAGAAATGCATGAATTCCTGAAGACATTTGACCAGTCAACATTAAATGCAAGAGAAAGAAAATGAAGCAGCATTTCAGTATCCCCAAGAAAAGATATCCCAAGTCTAGATGGGATCATTACTGTTATTTCACAAGTATTTTTTTTTTCATTTACTTAACACTACATTTGGAAAACAAACAAATAAAAAGCACAGCTATATACAAAGTCAGGTATTACCCGTGTATCAATATTTTTGTTTGAATTTGTATATTTGTGAGCATTTAAATAGAGGAGGACAGATAATGGCACCTGATGTACTTTTTCCCCACACTTTTTATTAGTTCTACGATAATTTCAAATTGTATTTTTATCAAACTGTCCTTTGCTCCAAGAAGTCCTTGCAAGTCCATCCCTTCACGACCTACCCAATATTTTGCTCTCTGATTTTCCTGTTTCATTTATTTTTTACCCAAATATAAAATTTGCACTGAACTGAACATAAACACTTGAATATGGGGCCATCAATGGAGAGAAGATGACATACATGGGGCCACACCCTTGATGAACACTGACCCATCACCTATTAATTACCAATAGCTTCTGACCAAGGGGTGGAATTTGTGCCCAGCTCCCACTCTCCATTCTGGGATTACTGGCATCCCACCACACCCAATTTGTTGTTTGGATTTTGGTGAATGGCCATGGTGAATGGATCACAAAATCATTTAAATTACATTTCCCTTATGACTACTGATGTACAACATTTTTAAAAAATATATTTTTATTTTTATTTATTTTTCTCAATTTTATGTGTATCCATTTATTGTCTGCATGTAGGCAAGTGCACTGTGTTGTGTAATGCCAGTGGAGGTCAGCAGAGGCTGTTGGATCCCCTGGGACTGGAGTTATGGACAGTTGTTAGTTGCCATGTGGGTGCTGAGATTCAAACCTGGACCTTCTACAAGAACAACCACTGTTCTTAACCACTGAGCCATCTCTCCAGCCCATGATGTACAACATTTTAAAAGATCTTAAACATTTCTATTACATCCTTGGAGAATGGCCTGCCCAGCTCCTTGTTGCATATTCAATGAGTTGTATATTTTTTGATGTTTAATATTTTGAGTTCATCATACATTCTAGATACTAATCCTCTCGTACCAACAGGGTTTGATGACAAGATGCAGCTGCTGAAGATACTACACCCATGAACTATAGAAGAAAAAAGGAAAAATCAAGCTGGTACTGATTTGAAATCTTCATCTCTACTGATTGGACTCCAAAGTGCTTTGTATGCTATCATAGAGAAAACTGATCATCAATTTTACCCAGATGTGAATCCTATGAGTTACAACAAATCTGTTCTGGTAAGGTATGTGCAACAGTGACACATATATTTTGGGAGTTAACAATCACTTTTTAATTGGACTTAAGGTGTCCTTTATAAGGTAGAGCCTATATCTGGCATGAATATGAGGCTTGGAGGTCATACGAGAGGGCCTAATACTATTATTCTGCTAAATATGTACAGTATTAAATTACTCCAAATGACTTATTGTTACACCAGTAGACTAATGCATCTTTCATTTGTCAGTAATGAAGCTTCTGTATGCAGCACATGGTGAATCATACAAAGACCCACAACTGACTAATATGCAGATAATTAGTTGCATATTACCTATCCCCAAGTAGACACGTATATCAAAATGTTGCCTCTGAAGCCACATGGATCATTGCAGAATAGCAATACACACACTGGCAGTCTGCTGCTACACCGTTGGAGGTCAGAACCCACCCTTTCAGGCTGTCTCCTAAGATCTCAGCCTTAGCCTACCAAAGTCAAGTCTGCCCTGGGGCCTTAGGAGGGGCCTCACAAAATCCCAGATAGGGGAATAGGTATGGTGCAATTAGGTGAAGCTCACTGCCATGTGGAGGCAGGATCCAGATGTTCTCAGGCAGTCGTGTGCGTTGTCAGCCCCTATACCAGAGGAAGGTCAGAACCCCTAGTCTTAGGTTGAGGGTTAGGATTATGTTTATGTTTAGGTTTAGGGTTAGGTTTAGGTTGAAGTGTAGGTATATGGTTAAGATTAGGTTTAGGGTTAGGACTAGTGTTATTTTTAGAGTTAGGGTTATCTCAAGTTTTGTATTCTGGTGAGGTCTAGTGTTAGGATTAGGGTTAGCATTAGGGCTAGGGTTAGTGTCATGGCTAAGGTTGTGTTTAGTGTTAAGTTTAGTTAAGTGTTAGAGTTCTGTTTGGGATTAGGGTTAGGATTAGGTCTAGAGTTAGATTTAGGGTTAATTTGAGGGTTAGATCAAGGCAATGTTTAGGGTCAAATCAAGGGATAGTTTAAGTGATAGGATTAAAGTGAGGGTTAGTGCTAGGTTTACAGATAGCTTTATGGCTAGGCCTAAGATTAGGATTAGGGTTAGATCAATGGTTAATAACAGGGTTATTTTTAGGTCTAGAGTTAGTTTTAGGGTTAGTTTTAGGGTTAGAGGTAGGGTTATGATTAGGGTTAGGGCTAGGGTTATGAGGAGGTTTAGGACCAGGGTCAGGGTTATCATTAGAGTTAGTGTTAGGGTTAGGGATCGGGTTAGGTTTAGGTTACTCTGAAGTTTAGAGTTAAGGTTAGGCTTTCAGTTAGCGTTAGGGTTAGGATTAAGCTTAGGTTAGGGTAACTTCTATGGTTATCTTAGAATTAAGGTCGGGCTTATGGTTACACTTAGGGTTAGGATTAGAAGTAGTATAAGGCTTTACTTTAGGCTAACGGCTATGAAGCTTAGCTTTAGGGATAGGCCTAGGATTACAGTCAGGGTTATAGTTAGGGTTAAAAGTAAGTTTAGGTTTAGTGTTGGGCTTAGTGCTATGTTTACAGTTATGGTTAGCATGGTATTTTGTGTAGGGTTAGGTTTAGGTTCATGGTTAGCATATGGTTTAGGGTTAGAGTTGCATTTAGGGTTAGGGTTAGCATTAGAGGTAACCTTAGGATTAGGGCTAGGTTTTGAGCTAAGGTTAGGTTTAGGATTGTGTTTAAATTTAGGATAATAACTATGGTTCGCTTAGAATTAGAGCTAGGCCTATGGTTATAGTTAGGGTTAAGTTTAGAGGTAGCATTAGGCTTAAATTTAGAGTAAAGGCTATGGTTAGCTTAGCTTTAGGACTAGGCTTACAGTTACAGTTAGGGTTAGAGTTAGAGGTAGATTTAGATTTAGTGTTGGGGTTAGTGAGGTTTAGGGTTAGCGTAGGGGCTCGTGTTTTATGTAAGATTAGGATTATGTTTAGGGTTAGAGTGTGGTTTATGGTTAAAGTTATGGTTAAATTGAGGGTTAGGGTAGAGTTAGGCATAGGGTTAGGTTTAGGGTTAGGGTTAGGGATAGCACTTGGGATAGGGTTATTTATAGTGTTAGGGTTAGTTCACATTTAGGGTTAGGGTCAGGGTTAGGGTTAGCATTGGTTTAGGGTTTGGGCTAGGGTTAGTGTTAGATCTAGGGTTGTGTTTAGGGTTAGGGTGAGGTTAAGTGTTAGGAAAGTGTTTAGAGTTAGGGTTAGGGCTAGGGTTGAAGTTAGGACTATATTTAGGGTTACGGTTAAAAGTAGGTTAAGTTTTAAGGTTACATGGAGGGTCAGGCTTAGGTTTAGGGTTAGGGTTATCTTTTGGTTTAGGTTTAGATTGAAGATTACACTTAGGGTTTGAATTATGTTTAGAGTTAGCACTAGTGTTGTTTTTAGGGTTAGCATTAGTGCAAGTTTAGGATTACGGTGAGGTCTAGTTTTAGGACTAGGGTTAGTGTAAGGGTTAGATTTAGGTCTAGAGTTAGGTTTAGGGTTTAGATGAGGTATACATCAGGGCTATGTTTAGGGTTAAATCTAGCAATAGGTTTAATGATAGGATTAAGGTTAGGGTTAGGGCTAGGTTTATGGATAGGTTTATGGTTAGGTCTAGCACTAGGGTTAGGTTTAGATCAATGGTTAATATTAGGGTTATTTTTAGGTCTAGTGTTAGTTTTAGGGTTAGGATTACTATAGGGTAATCGCTAGCTTTAGGATTATGTTTAAGGCCAGGGCCTGGGTTACGGTTAGGATTAGGGTTAGGGTTAGGGTTAGGGTTAATGTTAGATTTAGGGTTATGCTTATGTTTAGGGTTATGGTTAGGTTTTGAGTTAGGATTAGTGTTAGGATTAGGCCTAAAGTTAGGTTAAAGTCTATGGTTCAGTTAGCTTCATTGCAAAGGCCTATGGTTACAGTTAGATTTGGGGTTAGAAGTAGGTTTATGTTTAATGTTGGGCTTAGTGCTATGTTTACAGTTTAGTTTAGGGCAGTGTTTTGTGTATGGTTAGGTTTAGGTTTGGGTTTAGAATGTGGTTTAGGGTTCAGTTTACTGTTGAGGATTAGAGTTAGAGGTAGGGTTATGATTAGGGTTAGGGTTATGGTTATGGTTAGGGTTAGGGTTAGAGATAGGATCAGGTTTAGAGTAAGGGTAAGAGTAAGAGTAGGATTAGGGCTAAGGTTAGGTAGAGGTTTAGGCTTAGGTTAGGGTTATAGTTATCAATATGTGAAGGGTTAGTGATAGAGTTAGGATTATTGTTTTCATTGGGGATGGGGTTATTTTTAGGATTAGGGTCATTTCTGGTTAGGGTTAACTTCAGGGTAAGGGTTACTGTTGGGAGCTTTACTATTAGCACAGCCATTGCTTCATTAGATTGTGGCAGCTTGCTTTGACTTAAGCATTAAAAAAAGAATGCTGCCACTTTAAGAGCTTCCCTGTTCTCTGCTTCTGTGGTCAGAGTTGACAGGCTGTGCTTCCCTGATTAATTGGCAGTCTTGGAAACATAACTAAAGAGTCCTGTTTCAGTTTATGAGCACCGAAGTCTCTCATCACTGATAGCTTGGTTTCTAAGTATGATTATTGAATTATAATAGTTGCTAAGAGTAATCATAGCTGAATCTTGGATACTGTAAACTTCATGTGAGTTTCAGCTGGTGAGGTGATGTAGTAACATACTTTATCGTTGGTTATTCCCTGGTTACTCTCTCTTAGTGATGTATCCTTAGTTATTCCTTGGTTACTCCTTGGTCACTGCTGATCTGATTCCTATATAAGCTTGCTTTAGTTCATAATAAACATGCACTGGCATCTAAACCTCTGCATCTCTGGTGTCTTAATTTATATCCGTTGGGGTCCCCAAGCCCATCAGGCTTAAACTGTGGTCACTGTATCGTGACAGGTTATGATTAGGGTTGGGGTTAGAGCTAGGATTAGCTTAGGGCTAGTGTTGTGTTTAGGGCTAGGGTGAGGTTAAGTATTTGGATTATGTTTAGAGTTGGGTTTGGGCCTACGTTTAGAGTTAGGGTTAGGGTTCAGGGTAGGGGTAGAGGTAGGATTAGGCCTAAGATTGGGGCTAAGGTTATTTTCATGGATAGGGCTAGTTCAGGTTTAGGGTTAGAGTCAGGGTTAGGATTGGATTTAGATGCCGGGGCTCAGGTTTGCTTTGCTCAGTGGGGGACCCACAGGTTTCAGGTTAGAGAGACTGGATTGGTGACAGAATAACAACTCTGGGACTTGGTTTCCTTCACACAAGCCATTTATTACAAAATTCAGATGGTTTTTATACATCCCAAGGATCTGGCAGTCACATGGAATATATCGGTCACATACAAAGATTTAGGGTAGAAAGAAACAGGACATACGGTCTGTTAGTTGGTGCCAGAAGGATGCTTAAACTTTTACTCAAGGTTATCAATGCCCATCTGGTAATTTATTGGCCACAATGTTTTCTTTCTTAGAGATAAAATCATGGTAAAATTTTAGTTTTTAGCTCAACAGTATACCTTTAAACTGGCCTAATTGCTTAGCTAAAGATAGCTGAGTTATTTGTTAAGGATAAGGAGATGAGCTAAGGGTTGTTGACCAAGACACATTCCCACAGAGCAGGGAGCCTGCACTTATGATCAGGTTGCTTTCTTCCAATAGTCTTGCAGTGTTCTGCAAGACAGGGATTATCAGAGCTACTGTTTTCAGCGCCCCTCCCTTTAGCAGAGAATGCAGCCTGGACTTAAAGGTTTTAGGTTCATCTCACCCTAGGGCCTACCATCCTGGTTTCCTACATCTCCCTTTAAAAAAAAAGAATGAAGTGGTCATAGAGGCCATAGTAGTATTAATTGAAATTATAATACAGCACGTAATTATTGGTGCTCCCACAAGAAGAAGTATGCCAATCAATATTGGGCCCAAGAACACAAGCCACTGGAGTAATTTTGGCCAAGGGATAGAAAATTCTGACTTCTTATTGATTTCCTTTTGTAAATCATTAGTCTGTCAGTATATAATATGTGGAAAATCAAACAAATTAAGAAAATACATTCCTGGAAATTGTTCACATCCCATGTGATTTTTTAACAGTAGATAGTCTATAGTAGCTCTATTTTGTAGCACAGCAGTTCTTAGTTCTCCCATTTCCTGATTAATTTCTAGTATTTTTGAAGTTATATTTGCTATTTTACTAGTTATACAAGTGAGTTTAGATATTTGTTTTGCAATCCACTTACCAAGCCAGGTATGGGGAGTAAAAAGACAGAAATAACAGCTACAGAGTTTGGATCAAGTAGTTTGAGAGAATCATCACAGGCTTCAGGCAAAGATCTACACATTCTTTTTATAGGAGGGTTATAAGCAAAGTTATTTTATGTCTTATAGCACATAATCCTTGATACCCATAAGGCAATGATGCATAGGTTTCATTATTGCAAAAGAAGGTCCATCCTAGAGGTAACTGTTTCCCTTCCTTTAAGGTGTGATTAGAGGTGGTATTGCAATGCAAGAGAATAAACTTACAATCAAAACTTAAACAATGATTAACAATAACATGAGATTCAGGTAAGTTTTTGACTATCTTATTAACACATTTCCCCTAGTTATATGTTACATATTGTCCCTGGTTATATGTTTATAAAAATCCATATGTACCCCCATTCCTATTAGATTTTTCTTTAACAATCCTGGTATAGAAGGGTCTCCTTGTATACATAAACTCTGTTTATTATAACCCGTTTGTGCAAGACGAGTCCATAAATTCTCATGCAAATATTAGACATGGGCTGTCTGTTTCATTGCAAAGATGCAGTTGATGTAACTACTTCAATATCTTTGAAAGGTCTCTTGCTTTTTCACACAACTGTAATTTCCAGTGTCTTCTAGGGTCAGTGTCTCTTTAAAAATACTGAAATCATGGTGGTTTTTTAGACTCTGGTCAGTAGCATTTTTCCAACCTAAAAATCCTCCATTCATTTGGCTGTATCTTCCTCTGTCCATCCTTTTCTCATATGATGGGTCCAGGTAGCCATGCAGAGTTTTGTGTAATACACTCAAGTACTAATCCTGATCCTTTAATAGGTACACAATTAACATTAGTACTGATGATACACGTTTCAGCTTTTACACTATTCACAATCAGTATAGTTAGAACACAAAGAAGAAGAACTTCAGGTTTAGATATATCTTGGCCCTGGCACCTTCCCACCTCCTGGGCATCATTCATCAGGTTCTTAATCATTCCACAGGTCACAAGAGGCTGTCTTCTTCTGCTGGGCTCTCCTTTTCTGCTTTCCCAGTGTCAGTGCAGCCATCTTTGCTGTGGGGGGTTCAATTGAGTGGTCTGGTGTATCTGAGTGGCAGCCATTGGGGGGAGGATTCATTTTCTGGAAAGACACAAGCATATCCTCATCCCATTGTTAGTAGAGGAACTGGAGTTTTACTTCAGAGTCCTGACTCAGGGTCCCTCCAAAGCACCTGTGGCAAGGGCTGTGGGACAGTCAGTCCCTGCCAGTTCTTGGCCATTAGAGAAATTCCTTGATCATTTAGCGTAAAAAAAAAATTTAAGCTAGTAGAGATTTGTGTAATAATAAATGGGGATTCTGTACTGTTATCCCAGACATAGGTGATTCCCCAGGTTTTATTTTATTTATTTGATCTTTGATATGTCTATGTTGTCTCTCTATTATTGCTTGTCCTGTGGGGTTGTAAGGAATGCAAGTGGTATGTGAAACACCCCAAGTTTGGAAGAATTGTTGAAAAATTTTACTAGTATGGGAAGACCCATTATCTGGTTTCACGTGATGAGGTATTCCTAAAATTGAAAATGTTTGAATAAGATGTTTAGTTACATCCTTTGTTGTCTCTCCTGTATGGGCTGTGGCATTTAAAGCCAAGGAATAAGTATCTACTGTACAGTGAACATATTTAAGTTTTCAAGATTCAGTTATATGAGTTATATCAGTTTTCCAAATCATATTGGGCCATAGGCCATGAGAATTGACTCCAGTCATGGGACCTAAAGGAAGAAGTGGAGCACATTGAGGACATTGTTTAACTATATATTTAGCTTGACCTTAGCAAGGTGAAGATACAAAGCTTTCAACATTTTTGCTGGCTGATGAAGGAGTTGATGACTGCATAAATAAGTCATAACATTTACTTGTTTAGTTAGGTTATCTGTTTGTTTATTTAAGGAAGCTAATGGACCAGGCCTTAGTCCTAGTCCAGTATGGGACCATATATGAGTCACAAAAAATGAGTGCTCTCTTTGGCGAATATTAGTCCTAAGAGAAAAGAATAACATCCCAATAGGTTCTCCTGCTTTATGTTGTAAAAATGCTCTTTCCAATTTTAAAAGTGCTTTGGTGGCATATTCAGAATCTGCATAAATATTTAAAGTTTGAGGGAAAAGCATGAAGCTCTGGAGGATAGCATAAAATTCTGAATATTGGGCAGAAGCAGCAACAGGCATTTCCCAAGTATGAGAAACATTTTGTTTTGTTTGAAGTTGGTATAAAATAGCAGCGGCCATTCCTTTGTTAGTCCCATCTGTAAACAGAATGTCTGCCGCTGGGAGAGGAGAATGTGAGGTAATAGTGGGAAAGGTAAACTTAAACTTACTAATTTGAAATAACTTTTTAGAGGTTTAGTGTTGGGTTAAGTGCTCTGTTTATGGATATGGTTAGGTTAGTGTTTTGTTTAGGGTTAGGTATAGGTTTAGGGTAAACATGTGGTTTAGGGATAGTGTTACCTTTAGATTGAGGGTTAGCGTTAGAGGTAGGGGTATGGTTAGGGTTAAGGGTAGAGGTAGGATTAGGGTTAGGGTTAGGTGGAGGGTTAGGCTTAGGTTAGGGTGAGAGTTACGGTTAGGTTGAGGGTTAGCAATAGAGGTAGAGTTAGGGTTAGGGTTAGGGATGGGGCTATTTTTAGGGCAAGGGTCAGTTCAGGTTTAGGGTTAGGTTCAGGGTATGGTTAGGATTAGAGTTAGGGTTAAGGATAGGATTAGCATTAGGACTAGGGTAGTGTTTAGTGTTACTGATTGGTTAAGTGTTAGGATTGGGTTTGTGGTTAGGGTTAGGGCTAGGGTTACTTATTAAGGTTACAGTTAGGGTTAGAGGTAAAGACAGGTTTAGGGCTAGGGTTATTTGGAGAGTTAGTCTTAGGTATAGGGTTAGGGTTATATTTAGGTTTAGGGTATCCAGTCTACAAAGAAGAGGGTCAACACAGAGCAAACATTTCCTCCATGCTTCCAAATGAAGCCAGCCACAGTCAAACAAGGCCTTTGACATATCTTCACATAGATGGAACTGGTGAAAAAAAGGAGCCAAAGGTTCCTCCAAAGCCCATGTGGCCCCTGAGGAACAGATCCTCAAACCACCTTAAGAGTAAAAATAATTTGTTTTATCGGGGCCACCTCTATGGTCATAAACACCCAAAAGGAAAGTATAACTGAAGATTAAAGGGGTCAATATAATTCTTTAAGAGTCCATGTGTATAAGTAAAGACTACATAACAAGAAACAATACCAGACAGGAGATACCTTCCTTTGAGTTGTTGGTCAGGGTGGCCCAAGAGACTCCCAGACAGTAACCCACCATAGAACTGGGAAAATGAACAGCAGACCCCAATCTTATCTAAAGGACTATTGGCAACTGATTGTTGCTAGATAAGGAAGAGCTGATCTTCCTAAAATAAGGAACTCTAGATAGCTTGACTATATTCAGCAGATAGACAAGCACTAGAGAATGGCTGGAGTGCCAAAAACACAGTGGACAGTAACAGGGATGACAGAGTATATGGGCTCCAGGGGGGGAGGCTATGGGAGGATGCCATTTGGGATGTTGGTATATAGATGAATAAGATTGTCTGTGATGTTCTGTATGAAATACACTAAAAAATCAGCAAATTTTTAAAAATGTGTTATATTTGAGGAAGAAGCATAAAAATTTGCTTCATGTTAATTAGAAGAAGTGAAAAACATTACCATTGAAATCTGCCTGAGGACTTTATATCCATTCTCAGGTGCCAAGGATATCAGAAAGTAACCAACTGTGGCTAGTAATAATCAGATACATAGAGATTAGAGACACGTGTGCAAACATCTAAGCATTAGTAGCATTAAAAATGAGTTTTTTCTGTATGAAACAGTATATTTTAAAATGAAATGGAGATCTTTTTTAAAGGTAAAAACCTCATTCAATGTTATGTCTTATAGGGTTTATACTGAGTTCAATATTTTATAACTGTATGAATTCAACTGTGAACCTAAAAATTTACAGCCAATTTTGAAAGAGATGCATCTTTACTCTGGAAATTGTTATTGAATATGTTAATGCTCTAATGAAAAGCTTCTAATCATGTGGTTATTAAATAAATAATTTTTTAAAAGTCTTACAACAAAAATATTTTATTTATTTTTTATTGTTTGTGTATTATGTATTGCCTGTGTGTGTGTGCATGTGTGTGTGTGTGTGTGTGTGTAAGTGCACATGTGTTGTGCAAAGGCCACAGAAGTCAGAAGAGGACATTGGATTCCCTGGAACTGGAATTACAGATGGTTCTTAGCCACCATGTGAGTGCTAGGAATCAAACTCGGGTCCTCTACAGGAGCAGTCACTGCTCATAATCACTGATCCATCTCTTCAGCCCCAACAATATTTTATTTATTTTTAATTTATGTGTTTGAGTGGTTTTGCCTGCACCGAGTCTGTCAGATGCCCGTAGAGGCCAGAAGAGGTTTCAGATTTCCTGCAATCTGGAGACATATTGTTGTGAGTCACCATGTGGGCACTGGCAACTGAAATCAGGTCCACTGGAAGAACACTAAGTGATCTTAACCCCTGAGCTTTCTCTCTAGTTTCTGAAATTTATTTTTTTTAAACAAGATTTTCATTTTTTATTTATTCATTCGTTTTTATTTTATGTATATGAATGTTATGCCTGCATGTGTGTAAATGCACCCATGTAGTGCAGTCCCCACAGAGGACAGAAGAGGGCATTGGATTCCCTGTAACTGGTGTTAGGATGGATGTTAATCACCATGCGGGTGCTGGAAATTAAACCTGGGTCTTCTCAACAACAGCCAGTGTGCTTAACCACTGAGCCAACTCTCCAACCCTTTTTACAAGATTTTTAAAAAATTATTTTTACTTTGTGTCTATGAGTATATATATTATGTGAACCACATATGTTCAATGCCCACAGAGGCCAGAGGAGGGCATCAGAGCCCCTGGAACTGGAGTTAACTGATAATTGTTAGCCACCATGTGGATGCTGGGAATTGAACCCTGGTCCTCTGGAAGAGCAGCCAGTCCTCTTTTAACTACTGAGGCTCTCCAATCTGTGAAATTTATTGCCAAGAATATATAAGAATTGAGGCTGTAGAGATGGCACAGTGATTAAGAGTACTTGCTGCTTTTGCAGAAGACCTGGATTTTGTTCCCAGAATCCACATAGTATCTCACAATTGTTTGTAACTCCAGTTTTATACATCAGGGGATGTGCCACCCTTTTCTAGCCACCCTTTTCTGGCTTCCATGGGCAACAGGCACACACATGATGCACTTATATATATGAAGGCAAAGCACTCATACACATAAAATAAAATAAAATTTTTAACTAAAAAAGGGATTTATAAGACTAGACAGTCTTAAGACAGTTGGTGTTAACTCTATGCTAAATAATGTGTGTGTGTGTAAAGAAACATTCAGTAGACCTAGTTTACAGAGCTACTGAGGTAGCTCAGCAGCATAATGAATCATCCTTTTATGTTGTTGCTTCTTGGATACTTCCCATCTAATATGAGGATTTCAGTAGGGGACAAGGAGGAGTGATTTCCAGTATGGATGGAAGGTAAGTGTGGCAAGAAGGTCACTGAGTGAACACAATGAGAACACAGAATCATGTGAACTTCTTATGATTTAAGTTTAGAGCTCAAGTGAAGTGACTCTCACCATTTCTCCTGGAAATGTTTTAGATGTCTGTGACCTTTGAGGATGTGGTTGTAAGCTTCACACTGGCAGAGTGAATTTTGCTGACTCCTTCCCAAAAGATGCTCTAGAAAGATGTGATGCAGGAAACCTTCAGGAATCTGGCTGCTATTGGTAAGCATGAAATAATCTCATTATATCTTGCTCATCAGTGTACCTTTATGATGCTAAAAATGCAAAGGGAAATTTTCATGACCAGGAGTGCTCATGTTATGCCATGAAACTACCTAGAGTCTCATAATTTTCTATAATACTATAGGAAGTCATGGTTTTTGGACCTGTGTTTTAGGAACAAAACAGAAAAACCAAAACTTTCAAGATAAATACAAATTTCCTGTAGAAATTCAAGGTAAGTTGTCCTCACAGAAAGAAACAATATTCCTCTACAATCTTCAATGAAAGGAAAATTTTAAAATAGATCAATGATGTAATCTCAACCCTAATTGATACAGTCCTGTCTCCAGAAATGCATAGTTTATACCATCCATATTGAGAAAATCCAAAACTCAATATATTCTTATATTTCAAATATCTGGAACACTGGAATGTTTCTGCAAATGATTCTTCTTATTTGTTACCATCATCTTTTTTGAGTTGACTGACTTAAACTAGCTCTGAACCTGAAGTCAGCCTTGAAACTCTTGATCCTCCTAGCTCCACCTTCCAAGTGTTGGGATTACAGACTTGTATCACAACAATTGGCCAACTGGTACTTTCTGATGATTGAACATGCACAAATTTTGTTCTATATATAAACTCATTAAAAATTTGGCACAAATTGCCTTTAGGCTTTGGGTATAAACTATATCTGAAACACAAAGAAATTGTGGGTTTTAATGATGACCATGCTTGAAAATATTTCATTATCTATATGCAAATATTTCATAATCTAAAATGTTTGTGCAGGTTGCACAAGGAATAATAAAATATATTTCAATATAACATAGAGAAAGTGTGGTGGTACGTGCCTATGATCCCAGCTAGTCATGAAGTTGATGCAGGAGGGTCATGAATTCATGGTTGCCTGGGCAACTTAATGAAACATACATCTCAAAGATAAATAAAAGAGGGAGCTGAAGGAATGGCTCAGCAGGTAAGAACACTGGCAGAGGACTCAAGTTCAGTTCCCAGCACCCACATGGTGGACTACAACTGTCCCTAACTACAGTTCCAGGGAATCTGATGGAATCTTCAGGCCTCCAGGCTTTTCATGCATGTGATGCACTTATACACATACAGGAAAAACAAACACATAAAAATTTTAAAAAATGAATTAAAATGTTTATTAAAATAATTTTTAAGGTAATTAAAAATATGCAAAAGAATAAGCTTGACAGGCATTCTTTGTTTACAAAATAGTTACCTTGGAAATACTAAAGAGAGTTCCCTACAACCCAGGCATATAACCTAGTGATGATCTTGCCCCAGGATTTGAAGAGGCTTAAGATCATCCTGAGCTGTATGTTGACACCATTTCTCAAATCAAAACAACCACCACAAAAAAGTTTCTATCAATACCATAATTGATAATAGCCACCTCAACGTCTCCTCAGCGCACACATTCCATTGAATTAAAAATGCTGCAAGTGCATGACATTAGTATTTTCCTATAAAATAATAGTAATTAAAAAATATATTTATTTTTGTTTTATGTGTATGAGTATATTGCCTGCATCTATGTAACTGCACCTATGTCATGCAGTGCCTACAGAGGTCAGAATAAGGCATTGGAATCCCTGGAACTTGAGTTATAGATAGTTGTAAGCCTCCATGTGGGTCCTGGGAATCAAACCTGGTAACCAGTAAATGCTCTTAACCACTGAGCCAGATCTCCAGCCCCTATTTTTATTTTATGTGTGTTTTGCCTGCTATACTCATGGAGGCCAGAAGAAGGCTTCAGATCCCCTGGAACTGGAGTTACAGATTGTTGTTAAATGCTTTGTGGGTGCTGGTAATCGAACTTGGGTACTCTGCAAGAGCAGCCTGTACTCTTAACCACTGAGCCATCTCTCCAGCCCCTAAAATAATAGACTTTGAAAAATCTTATTAACATACTTCTTGTTACATGGGGGAGCTTCATTGATGAGAGTTGAAAGATGCATTCCTGTCCTATTCATCCCTTGTTTTATGTTCCATGAGACTTAGGTGTTAGAGGTTGTATCCTACACATGCCACTTAGACCTGGGAAGTTCACAGACAATCTCTGTGTGTGACCAGGTTTGGAATTATGTCACTATCTCTGCCTCTTGAAAAAGAAGCTTCTTTGATGGGTGGTGCCTGGGATACCTTTTTCTAAGCATTTGGTATTAGGATTCACAAATAAGGGAGAACATACATCTTTTATTTTTCTGAGTCTATGTTACTTCACCTAGGAAACAGTTTCTAGATCCATCCATTTACCTACAAATTTCATTATTTCATCTTTGTTTACTACTGAGTAGAACTCTATTGTGTAAATGTAACACATTTTCATTAACCATTCATCAGTTGAGGGGCACTTAGGCTGCATCCATCTCTTAGCTATTGTGAAAAGAGCAGCAACAAACATGGTTGTACATGTGTCTCTGCAATGGGATGAGTTCTTCAGGTATGTGCCAAAAGAGTGGTATAACTGGGTCATATGGTGAGCTCATTTTTAGTTTTTTAAGAGTTCTCCATACTGCTTTCCATAGGCATTGCAAGAGTTTGAAATCTAGCAGCATTGAGTGAGTGTTCCCCCTTCTCCATATCCTTGCCAACATTTAGTCTCATTTGTTCTCTTGACCTTAGCCAATCTAACTGGGGTAAGATGAAAGACGGTTTTAATTTGCACTTCCCTAATTACTAACAATGCTGTACACTTTTTAAAATGTTTCTTACCCACTTTTATTTCTTCTTTTGAGAGCTCTCTGTTTAGCTCTGTTTCTTTTGTTTGCTTAATGAGGTCCCACTTATTGATTATTGACCTTAAGTACTGAGCAAGTGATGTCCAATTTAGAAAGTCCTTTCCTGCACCTGTGTCTTGTTGGTTAATGCCAATGTTTTCTTCTAATACTTTCAGAATTTCTAGTCTCACATTGAGGTCTTTGATCCATTTGGAGTTGACTTTTGTACAAGGTGAAAGATACGGGTCTAGTTTCATTCTTCTACAGGTGGAGATCCAGTTTTGCCAGCACCATTTGTTGAAGGTACTGTCTTTCCTCCATTGTGTATTCTTGGCCCCTTTCTCAAATATCACATAGTTGAAATTGCAGGTACTCATGTTTGGGTCTTCAATTGTGTTCCATTGATCAATGTGTCTATTTTTGTGCCAATACCAAGCTGTTTTATGTTATAGCTCTGTAATATACTTTGAGATCTGGCATAGTAATCCCCCCAGCATTTCTTTTGCTAGGGTTGCTTCAGCTATCCAGGCTCTTTTGTACTTCCATGTGAATTTTAGGGTTTTTTTCTGGTTCTGTAAGTATGTCATGGAGATTTTGATTGGGATTGCACCAAATATATATATTGCTTTTGGTAGGATGGTCATTTTCACAATATTGATTCTTCCAATCCATGAGTATGGAGGTCCTTCCATATTCTGGTGTCTTCTTCAATCTCTTTCTTTAAAGATTTAAAATTTTCATTGTAGAGATCTTTAATGCCTTTGGTCAGGTTTATTCTGAGGTATTTTCTTTGAAGTTATTGTGAATGAGAGGGTTTCCCTATACTCTTTCTCTGATTATTTGTTATTTGAGTATGGAAAGGCTACTGTTTTTTTATATTAAGTTTGTAACCTGCCACTTTACTGCAAGTGTTCATCAGTTCTAGGAGTCTTCTGGAGGAAGTTTGGGGATCTCTTATGTATAGCATGATATCATCAACAAAAAGTGATAGTTTGACCTCTTCTTTTCCAATTAGTACTCCTTTAATTTCCTTCTCCTGTCTTATTGCTCTAGCAAGAGTTTCAAGCACTATATTGAAAAGGAGTGGAAATAGTGGACATCCTTGTCTGATTCCTGATTGTAATGGGAATGCTTCCAGTTTTTTTTCCATTTAGAATGATGTTGGCTGTAGGTTTGTTGTATATAGCTTTCATTATGTTGAGGTATGTTCCCTCCAGTCCAATTCCTTTTAAGAGTTTTATCATAGATGCATACTGAATTTTGTGGAAGGCATTTTATGAATCTATTGAGATGATGATATGGTTTTTGTCTTTGAGTCCATTCATATGATTTATAATGTTTATTGACTTGTGTATATTGAACCATACCTGCATCTCTGGAATAAACCTGACTTGATCATTTTTATGTACATCTGTGTGTGGTTTGCAAGTTTTTGTTGAGAATTTTTGCATCTATGTTCATTAAGGATATAAGTCTTTAGTTTTGTTTTTTTGGTTGTGTCTTTACCTAGTTTTGGAATTCAAGTGATGTTGGCTTCATAGAAGGAATTTGTGAATTCTGCCTCTGTTTTCTCTTTTTGAACCATTTAAGTAGCATTGGTTGGAGGTCTTCTTTAAGTGTCTGGTAGAATTCTGCTATAAATCCATCTGTTCTGGGTTTTTTTAGTCAGGAGGTTTTATATTACTGTTTCAATTTCCTTATATGTTATGGAACTGTTTAATCTGTTCCTCTCTTCTTGGTTTAGCATTGACAGTGCTCATGATATTAGATATCTATTCATTTTTTTAGTTTTTCAAATTTAATAGAGGATAGGCTTTTAAAGGATTCCCTTATAGTGTTCTAAATCTTTTGGGTGTCTGTTGTGATGTTTTCCCTTTCATCTCTGATTTTGTTGATTTAGATTTGCTCTTTCTTTCTTTTGGTTAACTGGGCTGAGGGTCTATTTTGTTTAGCTTTTCAAAAAACCATCATCTGTTGGATTCATTGATCCTCTTTATTATTTACTTTGTTTCTATTTCATTAATTTCTGCTCTGATTTTGTTATTTCTTCTTGTCTGCTGTATTTGGGTTTCATTTGTTCTTGCCTTTCCAGATTCTTGAGTTGCAATGTTAAGTCATTTATTTGTGCTCTTTCTGATTTTTTAAAATGTAGATGCTTAGAGCTATAAACTTCCCTCTTAGGACTGTTTTTAAAGTGTCCCAAAGGTTTTATTTTGTTGTGTTGCCCTTTTTGTTGAATTCCAGGAATACTTTTATTTCTTTCTTAGTTTATCTTTTGACCCACTGATCATTCAGGAGACTATTGTTCATGTAGTGACCAGGCTTTCTACTAATACTGATTTTAAACTTTGTTGCATTATATTCTGATAGAATGCATGGAATTATTTCAAGTTTTTTTTTGTATTTGTTGAGGTTTGTTTTATGCCCCTGTATATGATCAATTTTTGAGAAAGTTCCATGGGGTGCTGAATAGAAAGTGTATTCTTTGGTGTTGGGTGAAATATTGAGGATATGTCCCTTAGCTCCATTTGATGTATGGTATCATTTAATTCAGATGTCTCAATGTTTATTCTTTGTCCAGTTGATCTGTCTAGTGGAGATAGTAGGGTATTGAAGTCCCCTACTATTACTGAGTTGGAGTTTATCTGTGTCTTAAGGTCCTGCAGTGTTGCTTTTATGAAGTTTAGTGCATATATGTTTGTGGATGTAATGTCTTCTTGGTTAATTGTTCCTTTGACCAGAATGAAGTGATCGTCTTTACCTCTTCTGATTAGTTTTAGTTTGAAGTCTATTTTTGTCAGATATTAGAATTGCAACTCCTGCTTATTTCTTAGTGCCATTTTCTTGGAATATTCTTTTCCATTCTTTCATCTAAAGGTAGTGCCTGTCCTTGAAGGTGAGATAGGTTTCTTGCAGACAATAAAAGGATGGATTTTGCCTCTTAATCCTTTCAATTAGCCTGTGTCTTTTGATTGGGGAGTCCAGTTCATTGATATTTAAAGTTATTATTGAAAGATATGTATTAGTTGCCATCATTTTGATTATTTTCTGCATTCTTTGTCTAATTATGTTTCCACAATTATACCTTCATTTATTTTCTTTCTGTTGCCCTTGTGGTACAGTTCTTCTTTTCTCCATTCTTTGTATTGCTTCAAGTATCCTTTGAAGGGCTGGTTTTCTGGACATGTATTCATTCAGCCTATTCATGTTGTGGAATATTTTTCTTTCTCCTACTATAATAGACATTTTTGATGGGTAAAGTATTCTGGGTTGGTATCTATGGTCATTTAGAACTGGGAATACTTTGGCCTACATAGTTTGCATTAATAAGTCAGCTGTAATTCTGATGGGTTTTCCTTTATATGTGAGTTGTTTTTCTTTTGCAGCTTTCAGTATTTTCTCTTTGTTCTGTATTTTTAGTGTTTTTACTATGATAGGCCTTGGGGAGTTTCTTTTCTGGTCCTGTCTATTTGGTATTCTATGTGCTTCTTGTATTTTTATGGGCATGTCTTCCTTAATTTTGGGAAATTCTTTTCTACAGTCCTGTTTAAGACCTGGTCAGTACTGTTAACCTGCAGTTCTTCTCCTTCCTCTATGACTATGATGTGTAGATTTGTTCTTTTCATGGTGTCCCACATTTCCTGCATATTTTATTCCTGTGTTTTAAATTTTTTTTCATAATCTTTGCTTGAGCAGTCCAATTCATCAACTTTATCCTCCTGTGTTGATATTCTGTTTTCCATTTCATTCATTCTGTTGGTGAGGCATTCTCCTATTGTTTCAAATTGGCTTATTGAGTTTTTCACTTCTTCATTTCAGCCTGAGTGTTCATCAATATTTCTATCTCTTTTGTGAATTCTGTTAGAAGTTTATCCCTGTCTTCTTTTAGTTCTTTGATTCGATTGTCTGTTCTTTAAATTTGTTGAATTCCTTGATATGTTTATGATTGGTCTCTTAAATTCTGTGTCCTGGGTTATCTGTAGGTGGTTCTCCTTGTAGAACTCTTCTACGGGACTGGTGATGTTTGGTGGGAACATGATCTTTTGGTTTTCCATATTATTATTTTTCCATTGTTATTTTGGTATGTGGATTTCTTTGGTTGTTTATGATTCTGATATGAAACTCAAGACTTCTTTTGTTGAGTTAAAATCTGCTTCTGTTTTTATTATTGGTGTGCCTTGGTCATTTTCTTATTGGATGTGTAAAGCTCCTTTGTCTATGTTTCAGGTTCTCTCAGATTTTATTTTTGAGGCACCTAATGGCTTCAGATCAGCGTCTCAGCGGCTCCCAGAGAGGCTGAAGTCAGGTCCCAGTCCCAGTCAGGCACACTGAGGCTTCTTTCTAACTTTTGGACCCCTACTACTGGGTCTTCAGAGAACAATTTGGGAAGTTCGCTAAGGGCAGGCCAGATATTGACACTTTCAACCTTTTGTTAAGGTTCCAGCCAGTACTGTAGGGCAGAGAAGTCTATCCCTGGTGAAGTTAGAAGGGTCTCACATGGTCCCGCATGATGCGATTTGGGGAAGCTAACCATCACGTGGAGGCGGGAGCCAGACAAGCAGTCTGCTAAGGTGTCAGCCCCTACTGTAGGGCAAAGAGGTCTACCCTGGCGAAGCGGGAGAGCCCACAGGCGGTCCCAATGAAGGGGTTTGGGCACAAAAGGCATGATTTGGGGAAACACCACCAGGTGGAGGCCGGATCAGGCACCCTCGGGCCATCTGCTGAGATCTGGCAGATGATTCTATGGCAAAGAATGCCCTGACTAAATGGGAGAGTTCTCAAATCATCCCAATTATGCGTTGGGCATGGCTCAATTTGGAGAAGCTTACCACCAGGCAGAGGCTGGATCCAGGCACATTCAGGTAGTCTGCTAAGGTCCAGATTTAATATTTTCACTTAAAATATTTTTGTGTGTGTTCATATGGTGTGTGTGTGTGTGTGTGTGTGTGTGTGTGTGTGTGTCTGTGTGTGTATAAGTGTCTGGAGGTCAGAGGACAACCTTAGATTTCAGTCCGCCCCTTCTACCATGTTTGAGGTAGGGGTCTCTCCTTTTGTTTGCTACTGAGCTGCATACTCCAGGCTAGCTAGCCCTCAAGCTTCCAACCACTTCTCCTGTCTCCCATTTTGCTGTAAGACTGCTGGGATTATAGACAGGTACCACTGTCACTGTGTCTGCCTTTTTACATGGATTCTGAGAATCCAAACTCAGGTTATCAGGCTCGCTTTTACCCACTAAATCATGTTTTTGTTTTGGGGGGTTTGAGGGGATTTTTTTAGGATTTACTTTGTCTCTTATTTGCATTGAGTTTCCTTTTTCTTTTTTTTTTTTTTTTTTTTTTTTGAGACAGGGTCTTTTTGTAGCTCCAGCTGTCCTGGAACTCACTATGTAGACCAGGCTGGCCTCAAACTCACAAAGATCTGCCTGCCTCTGCCTCCTGAATCCTGGGATTAAAGGCATGTGCCACCACGCCCCGCTTCTTTCTTCTTTTTACATGGAGTTTTCTTAAAATTTGTTTCTTAAAACACCAACAACAAAAGTTTAGTTGTAAAATCAAATGCCGTTCCTTATGTCTTTCATGAGCTCTATTGAAAAGGTCTTAAAACCTCATAAGGAGGTGTTGAAGTCTCATCTTTTGCTACTGATAGTCTTAACAGTGCTATGAACTTTAAAAGGAACAGTTTTCTGTCATCTATCATAATACTTGGTAATATGTGACCCAAATCCTGCTGTTTTTCTACCTTCTACTTAGACATTAGGTACAATACTATGATGCTTCTGTTGAGAGCTGAAGGAACATTCAGTGACTTAAGAAATGCCATAAACTACATAATACTTTGCAGGAGTTTTTAAGGATTAAGTCAGGCACAAGAAATTTAATGTATGGTGTTTCCTTCCTTGAAAGAGGCATCAGTTGCTAAGTACAGTATGCACTGTGCAAAAATGAAGCCCTCCTGTCTCCTTTTATGGGGTTGAATAAATATTTATATACAAGTACTCCCTTATGTCAGTCATAACCTTTAGTTTGATACTGTTGTTTAGCAGCATAGAAACCTAGCTACTAAGTGTGTTATTATTTTAAGTAAAACAATATTTTAAGGGGGAAGAGGAAAAGTTGCCAGGGCCAGAAACCTGGGGAGAGGAGAGGCCGTAAGAAAAGAACAATGGGATGGTTTGTCATTGTAATTTTACCCCTTAGCTTTAGGAGTGTCACAAACCTGGGATGTCATTCATTTAAAGTAAAGTGGGGTTCTGAGAAGAGTGGCTGACCAGAGGAGAGGGTCTGCTCACTAAACTCTGGGATGATCTGCCTAGGCTGCTCATTTCTTTGTTCAACACTCTCCATCTCCAGATGGTGCAGATATCTTTGTTAGTTCCTCTCCACTTCCTGCTTTTATATTTCTGTAGCAACCTACTTGGTCCCTAGGGGAAAGCTAAGTGGTAGGAGTGGTTGTGATCTCTTAGCATAATCTTAAAACAGTATAATCTATGAATGTAATAATAACAGATACTAGACACCCACAGTTCAAAGCAGAACAAAACAATACCCAATTCTCCTGATTTGTGCCAGGGAACCTTTGGTTGCAGGCTAAGTTCATTTCATTTTCCTCTTGGGGTTAATTTGCTGCTTTAATTGTTGACTGTTGTAAAATCTCCCTTCAGAGATTTTCCTAAACTTTAAACTGGATGGATACTAGCTGTATAGACACTATAGTTTTAACATTTAATTTTTTATTTGTTATTTTTATTTTATGTGTGTGAGTGTATTGTTTGCATGTTAGGAAGGTGCACCTGTGTCGTACAATGCCCTAGGTGTCAGAAGAAGACATTGGATCCCCAGGAACTGGAGTTACAGATGATTGTTAGCCACCATGTGGATGCTGGGAATTAAACCTGGGTCTTCTGGAAGAGCAGCCAGCATTCTTAACCACCAAGCCATCTCTCCAGCCCCAGTTTTAACATTTGTAATTAAAACAAACAAAATAGTGTGTGTGCGTGTGTGTGTGTGTGCAGTCATGTGCACTAAATAAATTTTAAAAAGAGATCACAGGATCTATCTGTCTATCATCTATCTATTGCTCTATCTCTTTTTCTAAAAGATAGGGTGTTGCTATGTAAGCACAGACTGACCTTGAACCGTCAATCCTTCTGCCTGAGTGTTGAGATCACAGGTGTGACCACCATGCCCAGCAAACTAAAGTACTCATAATGAAATGAAAGTACTTGTTGTTAATGAAAATTTTAAAAGAAGAATGTTAGAATATAAAAATACCATTTTTTGTACTAAGAATGGTTGGTTGTTTTAGAAAAGTCAGAAACATGGAGAGAGAAAAAGGAAATAAAACTACATTTAACACTATTCTGAAAGACCATAAATAAATAGTATATTAGGTTATATGTCCTTTTAAAATAACAAATTCACAAAGCAGTAGCATCAAATATCCTATTTTATAACTTTCCCCTAAAAATAACCTATGTGGGGCTGGAGAAACGGCTCCCACTGAACCATCTTTCTGGCTCTACTTTTATTTTTAAATTTATCATCTTTAATGGATTCTATATATATTTTGAATTTAATTTTCAAACAATGTATAAGTTAATAAATTCTATGCTTTTCATATATCATATTATCTGAAAAATAGTTATAATTTGCATTAACATTAAAAGTTTGCTTAAGTTTTCCTTCCATGTTGGGTCATTATCCTGTAAGTATAGCTAATGTTTTTCTTTTCTTAATGTAAATTTTGTCACATTTATATTCTTATAACTTTTATTTTCATCATAATTTGTCCTTTAATCTTCCTTTGAAAACATACTTCTTGAATGTGGTCTTGTCACAGATGACTTGGGTTATACCAGTTTGTCAGATTGGATATAATGAATTGCAGTAATAAGTGTGTGGTTTACTGCTAAGAGCATTCTCCATAGAATTTCTGAAGGTATTACTTCTTGTTTTAGGGCTTGATTGCTATTTGATTGTAGTGTGTTTCCTCATGTAACATGGCATGCATATGGAGGTCAAAGGACAGTTTGGTGGAATGGTTTCTGTCCTTCTACCTTTACTTGAGTTCTAGGTAACACAGTTTGTCAGGTATTCACAGCAAGTGTTTTTACCCACTAGTCATCTCACACATGCATGTATAGGATATCTTGATTCATCTTAGTCACTGAGAAACATGTGATGTTGGAAGAACTTGTCATGTACCTTCATTATATTTGGTCTTGCTGTTTGAGGCCAGCTGTAGTCTTCTGAACCTGTTTTTACCTCTACTAATTACTATGCAGACATTGAACAATATTTTCCACTAACTTAGACCTCTTCAGTTTCCAGTGGTATTATTTAATTGTTAGCCCATGGGAAGGTTAAACTTCATGAGTTGAAATACACTACTTATATCTACCTAGTAGACATGAAAGCACAGTCTGACTGATGAGTATATAGAGCCTAAAGTCAGACCAAATCATGTAAGACAGTCTATTTTATACTTATTTATTGGATGTTTTATGTAATTCATTGAATATATCACACTATATCCATTTTATTCCTTTCCATGGGTCTGACTGGAGCCCAGGTTATCCATTTATTCTTGATCTTCCTACCACAGCCTCCTGATTGCTGGTATTACAAGCATGTGCCATCATGCCTAGTTTAAGTACAAGTTTTTAAGCTTCTGGACAGGTGGTACTCTACCACTATCTAGCATCAAAGATTTTTTTTTCGTGAGTACTTGCTTTTCCACCACTTTAGCATTGAAAACTTTCAAGTCAAATCATTTTAAGTTGGTGATTATCATTATCTAAGAAAAGTATATAAACTCACTTCTTAGCATGGCTGCAAAACTTTATGTATTTTTATGTTTTATTACATAAGTTTTTAAAATAAATAATTTTTCAAGAATTTCATACATGGGTATAAGGTGTTTTGATCAAATCCATGCCCACTCCTTCTCCTCCAACTCCTCCCATATCTCCCCATCAGTTTTTTCTGATAACTTCATGTACTCTTTCTTCTTCTTTGATTTATTTATTTATTTTCATGGGGCTTTTGGCTATGCTAACATTCACCCCTCTGAGGAGGTAACCCTGAAATCTTTTAAGGATTAGATACAAGCTCCCAAATGTTTTCAACATTTTTGGCCTTTGGAACAAAGTATGTTGCTAAGAGGCCCAAGGACATTTAGACTTTTAGCCAAGAAACTGGCTATTTTTCTTCGGGGTCTTTTTACCATAACTGCCTACCGAATTCCTACCTCCAATTCTTATCCCACCATCCTCTGAAGAGGTTACCCAAATTGCCAATAGGAAATCGGGATGCAGACCACTCTGGCTTCTTCCATGCTGAACAGGGGCACAGGGTGAGGCAATTGGAGTACCCCTTCAGTGGGTCTATCTAAGAGACTCCCAAATTTCATAACTCTTGTCTCTAAGGGGAAAAGATAGTCCTTGAATCATGAGTAGGAGATGTGAAGGAGAAGTAAAGGCAAGAGTAACTAGTGTTACAAGTTCTAGACAGGGAACTAGAAAACAGAACAGAGCAATTTTCAAATGTTCATATGAGTCCATTAGAATTTCTTGATGAGGGATTCCAAAAGCATCCCTCTATTGGGTTCCTCCTCATTTTTCTTCTGTCTTCCAAGGCTGGACTCTAGAGTGATGGACTCAGAAATTGCTTTCAGGTATTTTAATAGCTGTTGGAGAGGTTAGAATCAGTGTCAGTTCCCCGTTAGAATCAGTGTCGGTTCCCTCTCAAAGGCTTCTAGATAGGGGGAGAAAAAAAAATTATCCATCATTTTAGAACAATAGCTGGTTGTCTCCCTTAGCTACAGGTGGTCACTACAGTATTAGATACCAAGACTTACATCTGAGCAGCACTTTCTGGTTAGGAACAAAATCATCAATGAGAAATAATTGATGCCTTTACTCTTTGGTTATACTTTCCTTTTTAGTGTTTAAGACCATATAGTTGGCCCAAATAAATCAATTTGTTTTTACACTTAAGGTCATTTGAAGATCTGTTCCTCAGAAGTCACGTGGGCTTGGGAGAAGCTCCTGGTTGCTTTCTTTTACCAGTCCATCTATGTGAAGATAAGTCGAAGGTCCTGTTTGACCATGTCTGGCTTCACTTAGAAGCATGAATGAGATGTTTCCTTTGAGTTGACCCTCCTCTTTGTAGACTGGAGACTGGTTCAAGTCCATCTTGTGGGGTCTCCATGGCCTCCCTGAACAAGAGGACAGATGACTCACCACAGTTACAAGACATTTTGAGAGATGTTCCATAGTACCCTGGAACTTAATCAACCTTGGAGGGCAAGGAGAAAAATCTGTGTTTTAAGTCCCTCTGACCACATTAGCATAGGCCTCAAACTATGGCTGTTAAATATCCAATAAGGTTAGTTCCACCAGTTTTGTAATTTTAATTATCATGTGCCATGTAGATAAGACTTGGGTAAAAACAAAAAAAAACAAATTTTCTCAGATAAACTTTGACTAGGTATATATTTTGTCCCTTAAACTAGTTGACTAAACATTTTAAGATTATGTGTATATTATTTTTGTCTCATCCTTTATATGTCATAACAAACCTAAACAGACCTTCATAACTTACTTAGGCTTTCTCATTTTTTCTATTTTTGAAAATATCTCCATTCCTATATCCTTTTAATATCTTTTACATTCTTGTTTCCTTTTTTAAATAATTATGAGACACAATAGCATTGACAAATAAATTTTCCATCTGTTGTGAGACTTCTTTTCCTGGGATGCTAAGCATTACTTATTCTCTTATTACTTAACTTTTAAATTGAAATTTGAAATTTTATTTCATAATTTCATGCTCATAAAAAGTACTTTGATCATTCCCCCATTTTCTCTCTGGTCTTCTCACTGAACCCCTTCATTCCAAATCCCCCTCATACTTGGTCATTTTTGTGGTCCAATGCATTTAAAGAATTTTAAAAAATTATTTATGTGTTTTTGTGTGTGTCCTTATAAGTTTATGTGCACCACATGCTTGGAGGTGCCTGCAGAAACCAGAGAATGCCAGATCCCTTATAACTTGAGTTACAGGCGATTGTGAGGCACTTTATGTGGGTGCTAGGAATTGAACCTGGGTCCTCTGCAAGAGAAGCAAACATTGTTAATCACGGAGTCATTGCTTCAACCCCCCTCACCAATGCATTTAATAAGGATTCTTTGAAGGTTACATCGCAAGAGTTATTCACTTGAACAAGGGCAATTTATTGGAGGCTACATATTGGTTATGGACAATCATGGTTGTCACCATGATTGGATCTTGAATTCATTGGAATGACAGAGACTTTCTTGATTTGATTATTTGAAACCAGAAGACCCATCCTAAATACGGGAGTTATCTTCTGATGGCAGCCTATGTAAAAGGTCCTGGCAGAAGGGAGCTTTCACTTTTTGCCTACCATCTTTCTCTCTCACTGGTGAGTTTATCTTGCTGCTGTAGCATTCCTTTGCCAGTAGTATAAATAACTTCTTCAGATTCCAATACAGACAACAGATCGCCACGAATCTGAAGATCTGATGAGGACCGCTGAGACATCCAACTTTGTGGATTGAGCAACTACCAGATTTTCAGCCTCTCCAGTGTGGCATAGCCATTGTTAAAGTTCTCAGAATCTATCTTGTAAGACAATCTAATGTATATATCATATATATATATATATATATTCATTTTATCTGTTCTGTTCCTTTAGACAACCTGACTAATATGACACTGAGGAACATGATTCTCCTTCCCCCAGCAATCATTTAATACTTCTTTTTGAGTCTTACCTGCCAGTCTACAAAAGTAATACATCTAGATATACTGTGTCAGAACACAGCATCATTTTGCAGTCAAGATTTTGTTACACAGAAAACAATGATTTCAATAGTAATTTTGAAATATCCTTCACATGGTTTCTTTGTTGCCCAAAAATGTATAGAATAAGAGAAAAATAATCAATCATTGTGCATCTGCCAACATGAAAGTGTGAAAAAAAATAATTCTGATTGCTAGTACTATTGCTTTTTTGATCAAATGGTGAACCATGCTAGAAATATTTTACATAATATGGATATCCTAGCTATAAAGAAAATCAAATGGGGCCGGTGAGATAGCTCAGCAGGTTACATCGCTTGCTGTCAAGCCTGATGATGAATTTGATACCTGGAGCCTGGATATTGGAAGAAGAGAACTGATTTTCATCAGTTGTCCTCTGGCCTCCACATGTGTGCTGTGACACACACATACACATACACACACACACACACACAAACACAAACAAACACAAACACACACATACACATACCCCACAACACACATAAATGATTGTAGTAAAATTTTAAAAAGAAAAGCAAATGATAGCAGCTTAGATAGTATGAAACATGTCAGTTTCTGCAAAGTCAGCATATGTGGTGTCATCTATCACTGGTGTCCTGATATGTCACTGCATGTCCTGGATACTATCAAAAGTGCCAAATCCAGAGCAAATGTCATGTTGTGTTTCTACACAGCTTTACAGATGTGACATCAAACACTCTGCATTTAATATTACTATCATTTGGTATTTAAAACATGAATATGATAGCCTATTTTATTTATATATGAAAAAATTCCTCAATTTGCAGATGACTTTAATATTTTTGAGACAGAGTCTCCCCAGCTGTCCTGAAACTTGCTATATAGAACAGGCTGGCCTCAATCTTGCAGAGATCTTCCTGCTTCTGCCTCCCAAGTGTTAAGACTGCAGGCATGTGTCACTGTGCCCATCTGAGTGTCATTTATTTATTTATTTTTATAACTTTAAAAACATTATTGAGAATTTCATACATGCATATAAGGTGTTTTGATCAAATCCACAGCCACTGCCTCCCCTCCAACTCCTCCCATATGCCCCCAGGGCTTTTTGCTATGCTAACATTCCCCTTTCTGAAGAGATAACCCTTAAATCTTTTAGGGATTTTCTTTTACCTTTTGTAAGGTGTCGTGGGAATAAGGATTCCAAACTTTTGGATTTCATTGGTCCTGAACAATGGTAACAGGAAAAAACTGTGGGATGTCCCCTCTCATTCCAGACAAAAGGGAGGTTGGTGGAAGAGTTTTCCAGACTTCCTCCCCAAGGGAGGCACATGATGGCAGCATATGCCATCGCTTTGTAATGGCAGTGCCAAGGGCAGGGTAATTTTCTGTTTTTTACTAAAAGTGTCATCGAGACATTGTTTTTGCTCTTCTGTGTCTTCAGCACTAAATACTTCTTTTTTGTTAGAGAAAGGTTCTGGTAGTTTGACTTTTGCCAAGAATGCTCAGGGCAAGCTGTCCTCAGTCCTATTGTTGAATTTGTTTATCTATCTCCTTTAAAATAAGATTGTCTTGCTCAGAGGTGTCAGGAGGGTCTTCTTGAAGAGAGGCCAGAATGGCAGTTACAATAGGATAGAATGATCCAGACTGTGAGTGTCCCTCTCTGGCCTCCCTTTTTCTTCCTGAAAATAATACATGAGCCCATTGTTCAGGATCCCAGCAGAAGGATTCTGTAGACCAAGGGGCAAGAGCTAATACTTCATCTAGCACCTTAGCTACATCCTTTTTTGTTACCTTAATTTGCCTGCTCCTGAGGAAAGAAACCAATGCTGCAGCATGGATGACTAGTCCCCATTCTGGAGGTCACTCACCCTGCAAGACATACCCAGAGGGACTCAGGAGCCACTTAAAGAGACGATCAGCAGAGACAGGAGTGACACACCAAACTGAAGACTGCTAGCCAAAAGAGCAGGAATGCAAGGATTAGGGGAGTGATCATCCACGGTGAAAAAAGGGTGAGAAAGAAGGCATTCTGTGCTCAAATCTGAGCCCCACGTTGGGCACCAGATGCAGCTGGCCAGCTGGTCTGCCTTCATGGTCGTCGCCACCACTGCCTGATCCAGGACCCCAGGGCTGGTGAGGAGACTGTGTCAGCAGAGCTGCATTCAGACATGAGACCAGGTTCAGTGACGCAGATCTATTTTATCGAGGAATTTACAAGCTTATATAGGGTCCCTGGACCAATCAGACAAGGATGCAACAACTATGTCATATATGGGCAGCCCTGGTTCTGGGACCAATCAGACACGGATACAACGACTATGCCATATATGGGCAGCCCTGGTTCCAGTAAATCATGTGACCATGGCTGTTGTTATGCCCATGTGCTGCAAGCTGTAGATAAACCACAACCTGGAATTTCAAGGGGTGGCAATTAGGGAGGGGCAAGCTTTAAGCGTCAGCCCTACGACTTACCAAATGGAGTGATAATCACAAGGCATTCCTCATGGCTCCAGTGGTTGGGCCTTTGCCTCAGGCCTGCTGTATGGCTGTCATTAGGACTTCCACTTTAGGCTCAAGCCTGTCTCCCACAGATCGATAGATAGATGATAGATAGATAGATGATAGATAGATAGAAGATAGATAGATGATAGATAGATTAGATAGATAGATAGATAGATAGGTGATAGATGATAGATAGATGATAGATAGATAGATGATAGATAGATAGATGATAGACAGATGATAAGTGAGCTGAGAAAGAATCTATATTAGTTATTTTTTTCTATTGCAACTTATTTATTTGCATTACAATTCCAGAGGGATGAGTCCAAAATGGTGGGGCAAGCATGGTGGCAGGGATGACTGGAGCAGAAAGCTGAGAGCTCACATCTTTAGCAAGAACAGGAAACAGATAAAGAGAAACTGGAAATGAGAAAGGATGAAGTCTATTGCCAGTGATGTGCTTCTCCCAGCAAGGCCACATCTCCTAAACCTCCCAAAGCAGAGTTCCTAACTGGGGACAAAGTGTTCTCCAAAGTGTTGGAGCCTAAAGGGGACAGTCTCATTCAAGTTACTGTAGCATCCAACCCATCAACCAAAGGATATAGTCCAATAAGATGAAAACTTTATCAGAAAGGACTGTAAAAGCAAAAACCAACAATAAGCAAAGAAATTAACAAAAATTATGATTGGGCCTAATAAATACAAGTATATAATTATATGTTACTTGATGACAGGGATACATTCTGAGAACTATTGTCAGGTGATTTCAGCACCATGTACACATCATAGAGTGTACTTATAAAACCTGGATAGTGTGGCTACCACAAAAAAAACTCATCTTTATTTTTATATGTGTATATCTGTGTGTATGTCTATGTGTGTGTGTGGGGGGGGGTGCCCCCTGAAGCAAGAAGAGGGCATTGGATGCCCTGTAGTTAAAGTTATGGTTAGTTGTGAACTACATAATAAGATGAGTGCTGGGAACTGAGCTTCAGTCCTCTGCAACTGCTCTTAACTGTTAAGCCATATCTTCATCCTCAAGAGTATCATTTTTTAAGCTTTATTTTATTTAGGTATGTGTCCATGTGAGTGTATTGTATGTCTGTGTACTCATGCACTTAGAGGGCCTCAGGCCCCTCAGAGTTGTAGTTAGAAGAATCTGTAGTAGGCTTAGGTTGCTATGTGGGTGCTGGAATCTGAACTCTGGCTTTCATGATTGTGCAGCAGACATTCTTAAACACTGAGAAATCTCCCCATTCATAAGAGTGTCATTTTTAAAAGATTTATTTGTATGTCTGTATGACTGTGTGAGTGTATGCTCACATGTCAAAAAAAGAAGAAATAAAATCATAATAGAAAGAGGATTTTGGTTCAAGAGATGGCTCGATGAGTAAGAGCATGAGCTGCTCTTGGGAGAGGATCAGGGATTGATTGCCATACAGTGGTTAACAACCATCAGCAACGCTAGTTATGTGAGTTACAATGCCCTCTTCTGGCCTCCTTTGCCATTGTACACCTATGGGTAGTTACATACATGGAGGCAAAACCCAATAAAAATAAATAAAATCTAAAAAATAAAAAAAAGAAAGACTTGAACACCAGGTATGGTGGCACATACCTTTAGCCCCAGCAATGGGAGGCAAAGGCAGGTGGATGTCTATGAGTTTGAGGCCAGCTTGGCCTACATGGTGAGCTCCAGGCCAGTCAAAGCTACAAAGTGAGCCCTGTCTCAAAAAAGTAAATAAAGTAAAAAGAAGAAGGAAAGAAAGATACCTTGAATATAGTGTTAACTCAGGAAATACCATGATTTTTTGTGTGTAACAGAGTCTCCCGGTAACCCCAGCTGACATGAAACTCACTATGTAGACAAGATTGGCCTCAAGCTCACAGAGATCTTCCTGCCTTTGCCTTGTGACTACAAAGTGCTGGTATTAAAGACATGCACCACCACACATAGCTGAATTATTTATTATTTATTTA